>NC_081573.1:2358450-2361425 GCF_022355385.1 Mustela nigripes
AGATCCTAGAATCTAGGATCTCCTAGATCCTAGAATCTAGGATCTCCTAGATCCTAGAATCTAGGATCTCCTAGATCCTAGAATCTAGGATCTCCTAGATCCTAGAATCCTGGTTCCCTGCTCAGTGGGGAGTCTCTTTGACTCAGTGGCTCAGTCAGTTTTGCACTGGACTGTTGATTTCAGCTCAGGTCATGATCTCCAGATCCTAGAATCTAGCATCTCCTAGATCCTAGAATCCTGGTTCCCTGCTCAGTGGGGAGTCTCTTTGAGATTCTCTCCCTCTAATTCTGGCCCTCCCCTCCTCCTTCTAAAATATAAATCTTTTAATAAAAATAGACATTAAAAAAATACAGTAGGTATTACAGCACGTGGTGTCTAAATGTGGTATCTCTGAGAGTCAGATGGGGACCCCGAATGTGGGTCAATGATTGGGTGGAAGTCAGTCAAGTAGGCACTGAGAAGAATTCACCTGAGGCAGAACAAAGGTATTAGAAGTTTATTGAATACACTGCAAGAGAGCAGCAGGCAGGACAGCAGAGGAGAGGCTGTCTATAAGGAGCCTTTAAACACAGGGTTTAAATGGGGAAGGTGGGGGTTATGGGAGCTTATCCAATTTTCCCTTTTCTGGTCACTGTACCTGGTTTTCAGTAGCCCGGTGGTTGCTCAGGGCCCATGGTTACTTTGAGGTGGGTACCCTGATGGGCCTGTCTGTATTCAACCATAGGGGTGCTGGGGCCCTTTCTCCATTCCTTTGATCAAGTCTGCTTCCCTAAAAGCAGCCTCAATAGAAACTATAGGTGATTTAACATCATTTATATCCACTATTTTCATAATTAGATTTCTAGTCTGCATTACTGTTCTCAGACCACAAGAAAACACCAGTGATAACGTGTCCTTTGGTGGGCCTTGGGCACTGAGATCAAGTTGTTGGCATACACCTAATGTTAACTGCTTTTATTGGCTTGTTGCTCTTTGCCAGATTCCTCCCCTATAGTGTTCATATTCCCCATCTTACATTTGTACAGACCTTAGGTGTACAGAGTGATAAGCAGAAACCATCACATTTCAGATGAAAACTTCTTTCTCCTGAGTTTCTTTTGCTTGGAGTCTTTCCTTCTTTTAACTCCACCCTTATATTTTACCAAAACAGCAAATACCATGAATTAACCCAGCTGTTGAGTTGAATTATAAAAGTAACATGATTTAACATGAAAATAAGAAACTTTCTACAAATCTCTGACAGTAGTAAATTGCAATGTATAATGTATATAGGAGTCCTACAGAGCAACAAACTCATGTGAAACAAAAATGTTTTAATACCTTTAAAATCCAAATATTTCTTAAATCATTCATGAAAAAGCATCCCAAGTCAGAATTAAGCCCTCAGTCAAGCATTAGGAAGCTACATTACAGCTATTTAATGTACAAAGAGTCTTCTTTCCCTAGTCACTTCATCCAATGTCTGTTCCAGAATCATACAGACTTAAGCTTCTCTCCACCGCATGCCACCATTTCTTCAGACCCTGAAAACTGAATTCGTTGAACACCAGAAATATGACATTGTATAAACGTAACATTTTGTTGATCCTCTGTAAGTTCTTCACTTAGTCCATCTGTAGCTATGAGTCTTCCACCAACTCCTTTCTCTCCTTTCATAGCCTCTCTGAATTTCTGAAAGGATAATTTTATTTATTTATTTTTAAAGATTTTATTTATTTGACAGAGATCACAAGTAGGCAGAGTTAGGCAGAGAGAGAAGAGGAAGCAGGCTCCCCGCCAAGCTGAGAGCCCGATATGGGACTCGATCCCAGGATCCTGGGATCATGACCTGAGCAGAAGGCAGAGGCTTTAACCCACTGAGCCACCCAGGCGCCCCTGAAAGGATAATTTTAGAAGTTCAACAGAACCATCACAGCCTGAGGTCAGCATGGCAAAGAGAATTTCTTCTCCCTTGATTGCCCTCCATTTCTCTTGATGGTATCTTTCATTTGCTTCAGATGTTACAAAGCTGATGAGCTCACTTACTCGTTCTTGAACACAGTCCTTGGCATTTTACAATCCTTCCTGTTTGAGGTATGACATTTTTCATTATCCTTGCTACATTTGCAGTTGGAAGATAGATACCGCGTTCTCTGAAACTGTCTTTTGAACCATTTGTGTCTTCAGATCATTCACGCTGTGCTCAGTGTCATCATGAGTCTGAATCACATCGTGGCTTCCTCCCATGTAGTGTGCAGCTGTGCCTAGTAGAGAAGCATCTGTCGTAGCACTGTCACCATTGGTTGTCATGAAATACTGTGAGAACCGTGTTGTCAGTGGTGTTCAGAAACACCTTTCTAAAAAGGGGTCTGATCTTTGCCCAACTTCAGTCTTTGAGGCAAGTCCAGGGACCACAAGCCGCCAGAAGGCTGCATTTTTTACATGTAAGCCAGACTGTGGGGAGACCAAATCCATTCCTCCCTCCCGGGCACCTCCGTTCCCACCCAGGCAGGCTTGCAGGCTGACCCTAGCCCCTCCACCCCCGTGAGCTGACTGTCAGGCCAACCATGGCACGCATCACCCTACTCCTTGACCCAGGCCCCAGGCCAGCGCCCAACACCTGTTGAGCATCTACCCGCCCAGGGCACTGGGGCAAAGATACCCAGCCCTGCCATGCCCCTGCTAGCTGTTGGGAGCCCCCCACCCCCACCCTGACTCTGTGCACCAGCCTTGCTAAGGGCCCAGGGTCGGGAATGGGGTCCAGGCCAGTGTCTCCCACCGAGCTCACCGCACAAAATGTAGCCGGCTGGGGTACCATTGAGAGGAGGTCTGACGGTGCCCTCAGGAGCTCCCTCCTCAGCCTTGGGCCAGGAGCTCCTCTGAGCAAGAGGAAGCCTTACCTGCCTCCAGCAGCACAAAGCTGCCTGCAGCCAGAGCAGCCTGCCCCCATTCTGGCCCCAGCCCAGGGGGGGGGGGGGGGGGGGGGGGGGGGGGGG
>NC_081573.1:2371573-2400277 GCF_022355385.1 Mustela nigripes
TCAAAATGTAGTTACCTTTTCAGAGTCTGTGATATCTTCCTCTCTTGCTTCATCTCTGTAGTCTCTCCATTGGTTGAACAAATGCTCACCTTTTGGCCAGGCAGCCACCACAGTGCATCTAGAAGGTGCTGTCATTCCTTGCTCCTTCTGTGTCAGGCATGACTGAAGCATGTCCACAGGCAGCAGCAAAGTAGTGAGAGCACTGAACGCACAGGTCACTCATTTGTTTCTCTCCTGAGGAGAGGTGAGAGTGTTCTCACAGTGTTGCCATGGAGTGTCTGGGAGGGTGAGTCACCATCGTGGGCAAGCGTCACAAACTTTGTCTCCCTGATGTGTGTATATGTATATGTATATAATATATGTGTATGTATATATGATATAATATAGTTCATTAAATATTCACATATATAAATATACACATGCATACATGTGTATATATACATATATTTATACATGTAGACGTGTGTGTGTACACACAAACACCACATCTTTATCCATTTATCTGTTGATTGACATCTGGTTTTTTGGTTTTGTTGACTGTTTCCTTTACTGTGCAAAAGTTTTTTTATCTTGCTGAAATCCTAACATTTTTGCTTTGGTTTCCTTTGCTTTTGGAGACATGTCTAGCAAGAAGCTGTTGCGGCCAAGGTCACAGAGGTTGCTGTCTGAGTTCTCCTCTAGGATTTTGATGGACTTTTGTCTCATGTTTAGATCTTTGATCCATTTTGAGTTTATCTTTCTGTATGCTGTAAGAAAATGGCCCTGTTTCATTCTTCTACATGTGTCTGTACAACTTTCCCAATGCCATTTTTTTAGGGGATTATCCGATTTCCACTAGATACTGTTTACTGCTTTGTTGAAGATACATTGACCATAGAGTTCAGGGACCATTTCTGGGCTCTCTATTCTGTTTGATCTATGTGTCTGTTTTTGTGCCAGTACCATACTGTCTTGATGTTACAGCTTTGTGATACAATTTGAAGTTAGGAATTTTGATGCTTCCAGAATTGTATGTCCTTTTCATTATTACTTAGGATATTTGGGGCCTATTTGGCTCCATAGAAATGTTAGGATTGTTTGTTCCAATTCAGTGAGAAATGCTGATGATATTTTGATAGGGATTGCATTGAATGTGAGACTGCTTTGGGTAGCATAGATATTTTAGTGTGTGTGTCCTCAATTTCTTTCCTAAGTTTTCTTTAGATTTTAAGAGTACAGATCCTTTCCCTCTTTTAGGTTTATTTTTCCCCTCTTTTAGGTTTATTCCCAGGTATCTTACAGTTTTGGGTGCAATTATAAATGAGATGGATTCCTTGATTTTTCTTTCTTTTGCCTTATTGTTAGTGTATAGCAGTGCAACTGATTTATGTGCATTGATTTTATATCTAGCAACTTTGCTGAATACTATATCATTTCTAGCATTTTTTTAAAAATAAAGATTTTATTTATTTGACAGAGAGACACAGCAAGACAGGGAACACAAGTGGGGGAGTGCGAAGGGGAGAAGCAGGCTTCCTGCTGAGCAGGGGGCCTGATGTGGGGCTCTATCCCAGGACACCAGGATCATGACCTGAGCCAAAGGCAGATGTTTAATGACTAAGCCACACAGGTGTCCCACTTCTAGCAAGTTATGGAGTGGAGTCTTTTGGGGTTTTTACATAGAATATCATGTTGTCTGTGAAGAGTGAGAGTTTAACTACTTTGCTGATTGGGATAGGTTTTATTTTTTATTGTGTGATTGCAGAGTTTAGGACTTCTAGGATTATGCTGAACATCAGTGATGAGAGTGGACATCCCTGCCATGTTCCTGACCCTAGAGGAAAGACTCCCAATTTTTCCCACATTGAGAATATTAGCTGTGTGTTTTTCATATATGTCCTTTATGATGTCAAGATATGTTCCTTTTATCCCTACACTGCAGAGAGCATTCTGTCAAGAAAAGATGCTGTTTTTGTCACATACTTTTTCTTTACCAATTGAGAGGATCATATGGTTCTTGTCCTTTTATTAATGTGATGAATCACATTGATTTTGTGGATGTTGAACCACCCTTACAACCCAGAATAAATCCTACTTGGTCCTAATGAATAATTCTTTTTTTTTTTTTTTTAAGATTTTATTTATTTATTTGACAGAGAGAAAGAGATCACAAGTAGGCAGAGAGGAAGGCAGATGGAGGGGGAAAGCAGGCTCCCCCCTAAGCAGAGAGCCTGACGTGGGGCTCGATCCCAGGACCCTGAGATCACGACCTGAGCCAAAGTCAGAGTCTTAACCACTGAGCCACCCAGGTGCACCAGGAATAATCCTTTTAACGTATTTTTGGATCGTATTATTAGTATCTTGATGGGAGGTTTTTTTTTTTTTTTTAAGATTATTTATTTATTTCACAGAGATCACAAGTAGGAAGAGAGGCAGGCAGAGAGAGAGAGGAAAAAGCAGACTCCCTGCCGAGCAGAAAGCCTGATGTGGGACTCAGTCCCAGGACGCTGAGATCATGACCTGGGTCAAAGGCAGAGGCTTAACCCACTGAGCCACCCAGGCACCCTTGGTGAGAGTTTTGGCATCCAGGTTCATCAGGGATATTGATTTGTAATTCTCCTTTTCAGTGGGGTCTTTTTCTGGTTTTGGAATCAGGGTAATGTCATAGAATGAGTTCATAAGTTTTCCTTCCACATCTACTTTTTAAAACATTTTCAGAAGAATGGGTGTTACTTCTCCTTGAATTGTTTGATAGAATTCCACTGTGAAGCCATCCAGCCCTGGACTCTTTTTTGTTGGGAGATTGTTGACTACTGCTTCAACTTCTTTGCTGGTTATGGGTCTATCTGGGTTTCTATTTCTTCCTGCTTCAGTTTTGGTAGGTAGAGTTTTTGAGGAATATATCCATTTTTCTTCTAGATTTCTTAATTTGTTGGTATATTATTACTCTCAATATTATTTTATAATTGTCGCTATTTCTTCAGTGTAGGTTATGATCTCTCATTTTTCATTCATGATTTTATTTGGGTCCTCTGCTCTTTCTCGTAAGTCTCCTAGGGGTTTATCAAGTTTATCAGACAATAATTCCTTCAAAGATACAGTTCTTAGATTTGTTGATCTGTTCTACTGTGGGTTTGTTTTTTTTATTTCTATTTCATTGATTTGTGCTCAGATCTCTTCTGCTGGCTTTAGGCTTTATTTGCTGGTCGTTGTTTTTCCAGTTCCTTTAGATGGAAGGTTAGATTACATATTTGAGATTTGTCTTTTTCTTGAGAAAGGCCTCTATTGCTCTATACTTCCCTCTTAGGGCTGCCCTTGGTGCATCCCACATGTCCTAAAAAGTCATGCTTTCATTTTTATTTTTTTCCATGTATTTTTTAAAATTCTTCTTTAATTTCCTGGTTAACCCATTCATTTTTTAGTAGGATTTTCTTTAACCTCCATTTATTTGTTTTCCTTGCAAATTTTCTCATCATTGAGTTCAATTTTAAAGCAGTGTGGCCTGGAGCACCTGGGTGGCTCAGTGGGTTAAAACCACTGCCTTCGGCTCAGGTCATGATCTCAGGGTCCTGGGATTGAGACCCTCATGGGGCTCTCTGCTCAGTGCTTCCCCCCCCCCCCTGCCTCTCTGCCTACTTGTGATCTCTGTCAAATAAATAAAATCTAAAAAAATTTAAAAATAAAGCAATGTGGCCTGACAAATGCAGGGAATAATCCCATTTTTTCTGTACCATTCAAGACCCATTTTTGACCCAGTATGTGAACTGTTCTGGAGAATGTTCCATGTGTACACAAGAAGAATGTATATTCTGTTGCTGAGTAGATATTATACCTCAGGAAAGAATCAGTCCTCTATTGGTAGTGATGATGCCTCTTAAGGTAAGAGATGAAACATGTCTAAGCTGAATCACTGGCATGAAGTCTTCATTGGAGAGTGGCCTGTCCAATGCTACACTATTGACTCTGAATCTAGAAAGATAAGTTTTACTTGTTTCCTTTTTTTTTTTTTAAGATTTTATTTATTGATTTGACAGAGAGTGAGATCACAAGTAGGCAGAGAGGCAGACACAGAGAGAGAGGCTCCCCACTGAGCAGAGAGCCCGATGCAGGGCTCAGTCCCAGGAACCTGAGATCATGACCTGAGTCAAAGGCAGAGGCTTAACCCACTGAACCACCCAGGTGGCCAAATTGTACTCGTTTTCCTTCTGAATCCTCTCACGTCTTTTGTCTCTTCTTCTCCATTCCAATGATGGAGGTATCAGAACTGATCTTCATCCCTGTGTTCTGGAAAGCCCACTGTCACTGCTCTCCCCTCCCATCTAAACCTTGCAGGCCCTTGCAGTCCTTAGGAGTAGCTTGGACTTTTCCACTTCAAGGGTAAAAGGTTGGAAACAGGATCATTTGAGGCCATAACTGAGATTTAAATACAGTGTTGTCACCACTTCATTGGAAGCATAGGAAAAATGCCACCAATGGGAACAGGATTAATTTAGGTACTAGCACTTTGAGAGTTGGGAGGAGCAATAAAACATGATGACACAGCTTGAAGGAAGTTAAATCCTATGAAAATCAAATATGGAGAACTCTTGAAATGTGAGGAAGTTCTTTGGTCACTGCAGGGCTTTAGGAATCTACTCATGATGAGCATATGTGACAGAGATGTGTTCTTGGGAATTGTGGTGTTTTTCTGGGAAGTCAGGTGTTTTTCTCATGATTGAGAATTTCCTGGTGCTCCTGAGGACCAGTTGCTGTTGGATGACAGAGATAACTGTACTTTTCCAGGCTCCGATTCACGGAGTGATGTGTGGGGGGGCGATATTGGAGGATTTAAGTATTGTGTGCATAGTTTGAAGATATCACATGACTGAGTAGATGCAGAAGATGAAGAAAGGCTTCTGGGTGCAACTAGTTAGAACCAGCACGGTGTGTGTTGTAGTTCCACAAAGCATTGGTATCCCAGGAATATAACCCCAACACCGATCTCTTCGAGTATAGATGGGTGACCTTCCAAGGAAGCTGACCTGAGGTTGGCAGGAACTTCCACTCAGCCCCATGATGAGTCTAGTCCTGTGCTCTGAGCTATATGCAAGGCATTGATTGAGAAGCAGGTCACCTGACACCATAGGGACCATTTCTGTTTTAAACAGCCTACCCAGTTTATGGGCTAGCTGTCCCTAGGTTGTTTCACAGCCTGTGCTGTCCCTCTACTCCTCCCGACCTGGGAGAAAAGAGGACTTGGTTAGCATGTTACAGTCATATTTAATGTTGCATCAATTGATGATAATTCATTTTTTAGTACCTTTGTTTTGTGGTCAGCTATATAATGAAAAGGTTGATGTGTACATATAGAAAAGATAATGTTATGTTTTCAGTTATGTATACAGTGAGTAGGTAGACACTCAAATCTTATAAAATATGTTAGATACACTTGGGTATCCTGATTTTTCCATTTCTGCTCTCCGGTATTGTCCACCCCCAGGCATTGTGATTATATTCACAACCCTTGGATCCTGACTTCAGTTGAAACTTAGAGCACACAGGAGCCACACTTTATTTTTTTTAATAAAGATTTATTTATTTATTTTGATTTATTTATTTGACAGAGATCACAAGTAGGCAGAAAGGCAGACGGAGAGAGGAAGGGGGAAGAAGGCTCCCCTCCCCACTGAGCAGAGAGCCCGATGCGGGGCTTGATCCCAGCACCCTGGGATCATGATCTGAGTGGGGAGCAGAGGCTTTAACCCACTGAGCCACCCAGGCACCCCAAAGGTTTATTTATTTTAGAGCAGAGCAAGTGAGTAGGTACAAAGAGAATCCTGAAGCATACTACTGGCTGAGCTGAGAGCCCGATTTGGGGCTTGACCCCAGAACCCTGAGATGATGACCTTAGCTGAAACCGAGTGATTGCTTAACCAATAGAGCCACCCAGGCACCCCTGTTCTAATTAACATAAATTTGGATTGCTTTCATTCAGGAATGTGAACTAAAGTATATTTGGGGTGATCTCAGCAAGCTCAAGGAGCATAGAGAGGAGAGAGAGATGGAAGAGGAGGAAGCCAAGACAGACTTTGTTAGAGTCAGATGTACTTATGAATAAAGAAAATGTGTGTTGTGAATGTCATATTTGTGTGTCACAACGGTAAAATGCCCACAAGCATAGAGGGCTTCTAAGAGGGACTTCTGTGTGGATAACTCAGGATTGACCTGTGACTTAGTTCCTGCAGAGGTTTCAGAATCACTTGGAGGATCTGTAAATCTTGGATTGTTGTGCCTATCCCCACATTTCCATGTCAGTAGTCCTGGGGTACAACCCCTCTCCCCCAGCTTGCCTTTCTTACATAATCTCTAGTGCCTGTCTAGGGAAGATGTTGAGAACTAATGTCTGGGGATATATTTATAGTTTTGTTCTTCAGGCAAGGTAGTAGCTATACAAAATGTTGTCAGATACACAGGTGTATAGTCTTGCTTCTCCAGGTGTGAAAGTGAACTCATTCCTGGGAATTTCCTGTGTGTTTACCTCAGACACCTGACTTCTGTCTCTGGTTCTCAGTAGTCAGCCAGAAAGCCACTCGGGCTACATGTGTATCATGTAGCCTGGAATTTTCAGTTTGAAGTCTCAGTTCATGGAAGTTCTGTGTGAAGACTTCTGGGTGAGCCATTGAGTGTCAAAGAGGAAAGAGAATCCATTCTCTTTCTGAGAAGTCACATTCTGGAAGAGCATTTGGCCTGGGTTCCCCATGTTGATTTTTAGAGTATCCATATTTAAACACTGACTCTACCAATATCGAGGCTCACTAAACCCTCATTAAATCCTTTCTGTCCATAAAAGGACAATAGTATTAGTATTAACACATAGAATCAAAAGAACATTAAATACATTATAGTAGATAAAGCATTAGTAATTGTGGGACATACATTGTACATTTTATGTAGAGGAATGTGCCAGATACTAGTGAATATTTTGGATTTTATTTTTCAGGAAAAGATAGTCCACAAGTCATGTTTCATGCTGAGTCCTCTCTATTTGAATGTGAATATTGAACCTTGGAAAAGAAATACCTGTGTGCATTTCATTAGTGGAATGATCTGTCTGGTCCAGTATGTCAACTGACGTCTGCAGAATTTCTCTTGTATGTGTACCTCTTTCTTAACTGAAATGGAATGAAGGCAAGTTTGAGAGGTTTTATTCTCCGTCATCTGAAGGTAGCCAACTATTCTGTCCTTTCTTCTAGAGATCTCCCAGAGACATGGCAACTTCTGGTTTAAAACATTTGTCATTTTTTTTTTTAAGATTTTGTTTCATTTATTAGAGCAAGCACCAGCAAAGTGGGGGCTAGGAACAAAGGGAGAAGGAGAAACAGACTCCATACTGAGCAGAGAGCCCAATGCGGGGCTCGATCCCAGGACCATAGGATCATGACCTGACCCAAAGGCAGATACTAACCACTGAGCTGCCCAGGTCCCCCACAATCATCTTGGATGTAATTTCATATTCTAAGATTACAGATTGCCACATATATGTTCATTGACACTGGGGTCCCCCATGTGTTTTCCAAAACTATGCTGCTAGCTCTGTGGTTTAGGTGGGGCCAGAGGTGATATTGAGATTTGTCAGGACTAATGGACATTCTCTGTTGTGGGCAGTACCATCAGCTAGCCTCTGAGACTGCCTAGATTTACTGTTCAGCTTCCTTGGTCAAGCAGAGTCAGATGTTATATTCAACACTAAGCAAACAGTGCTGGCTTGGCTCTCCCTTTGTTTTGGTGGAAATTCCCTGTCTTCTCTGGCCTGACATGGACTGCCTATTCCCCCTGGTTTGTGCAAAAACATGGTGATGGCTCCTCTGTTGGATTTGATGACCTCTAGAACCAGGGACCCTTTCTCTGTCTTCTGTCAGCACTTTGCCTCTTCTGTCTCCCCCTGCCCTTCTTCCAGTTTCTGTACCAGCTGGGGTGAGACCTGAAGAACTTCTGAACAACCATTCTCAGTGCCTTCTGCACCATTGGCTTCTCCTACCCTCCTTGTCAAGGAGCCAAAAGAGCACCCCTGAACTTAATACCTCCCACTCCAGATTTCCCCACTGGTTTCAGATAAACATTGAAAATGGGATAGGTCCAGGTGGAACACAGTTCAGTACTTAAGTTTAAAAAACCAAAACCAAAAAAAAAAAAAAAAAAAAAAACCCTAAAACTAAACTAAGTTTGTTGGTTTAATTAAGATAGACCTATCTTCTAAGTTATCAGCAGTAAACATGAAACTTTTATTCTGTGGAGGTTTACTGAAGGTCAGATAAGCCATGTTATCTCTGTTGCAGTTTGTTAGCAATAAACAGATGTAATGATTAATCTTGTCTTGTCTCAAAGTTTTCATACAAAATTGTGAAGATAGCTTTCATCAAAGTTTTTGGTAACCTTAAACTTCAAACTTTTGCTTAAATGATAAATGGGATTGAATTCATTGGACATCTTGGTCTTTTCAAATAGGATAAAGTGCTAAAGCCTTGAGGACTGGACATAGGTTTGTGCTTTTGTTTACTTACTGGAAAAACCCGGAGGATATTTGAGTCTGTGGGTAAACATGCTTCATGCTTAACCGATTCACAGATTTGCTATCTAAAGAATTCTGGTGTGACAGTTGACAGTTGGTTACTACTTAGTTGTCACTGGAGACTAAGGTTTCTAGGAATGCAAAAGTTGCTAAGTATAACTAAAACTGATGGAAATAAGGGAAGATGCTCTGTATGTAGAAAAGTAGGAGATATGTAGGAAAGAGAAAAGGAATGAAAATACATTTTTTTTGAAGGATAAAAAGGTAATTTTGTCTGAAATAAGGTGGATATTTGGTGAGGATGTGGAGAAAGAAGAACCCTTCTCCACTGTTGGTGGGAATGCAAGCTGGTGCTGCCACTCTAGAAAAGAGTACAGAGGTTCCTCAAAAAGTTGAAAATAGAGCTACCCTACAACCAGATTCCAGAATGTAACCTCAGTTGGATTCTCTTTCCTCTTTGACACTCAATGGCTCACCCAGCAATCGCACTACTAGGTATTTACCCTAAAGAATCAAATATAGTGATCCGAAGGGGCATGTGTACCCAAATGTTTATGGCAGCAATGTCCACAATAGCCAAACTGTGGAAGAGCTGAGCTGTCCATTGACATATGAGTGGATAAAGAAGATGTGGGGTGTGTGTGTGTTGGGGGGTGTATAATGGAATAATATGCAGCCATTAAAAAACCAGAAATCTTGCCATTTACAATGTTGTGGATGGACCTAGCATATTTCAATATGCTACGTGAAATAAGTCAATCAGAGAAAGCCAATTATCATATGATCTCTCGGATATGAGGAATTGGGGGGGTGTGCTGTGAGGGGTAGGGAGGGAAAGATGGGACTGGGGAGGAAGACAAACCATTAGAGACTCAGTCTCAGGAAACAAACTAAGGGTTGCTGGGGACCAGGGTGGGGGGAGGAATAGGGTGGCTGGGTGGTGGATATTGGGAGGTTTGTGCTATGGTGAGTGCTCTGAATTGTGTAGGACTGATTCACAGACCTGTACCCCTGAAGCAAATAATACATTACATGTTAATAAAAAAAAAGCACATCATTTTTAATTTGTGGTAAGTTACACCACAGATTTTTAACATGTAAACATAGAGTAATTATACTTTTTTCCTTTTGCTGAAAATTAAAAAGAAAAGCAATAAAGGAGAGAACAGTTGTGACATTGTACAGAATAAAATGGAAACTTACAGGTCCATGACTCATTTAGAACTTTTATTTGCAAAGGCCAGGATCTCCAGTAAACAAAGGTTAGAGCTTTCATTGTCTGGGGGCATCCAGCAGAGAAACCCTGAATCAAGTCAACAAATTTTAACATCAGATGTAACAAGACAAACTGGTATCGATGGCATGAAGCATGTAGAAAGAATTACCACTGCTGTGATACTGTTTACAATATATATATATATATATATATATCATAATTCCAATTGTGAAAATATTTTTATGAAATTAAGACAGATTGCTCTCGTGTCCTATAATCTTGAATGTATTTCAAAGTTGTTTTTTTTTTTTTTTAAGATTTTGTTTATTTATTTGACACAGAGAGAGATCACAAGTAGGCAGAGAGGCAGGCAGAGAGAGAGAAGGGGAAGCGGGCTCCCCGCTGAGCATAGAGCCCAATGTGGGGCTTGATCCCAGGACTCTGGGATCATGACCTGAGCCAAAGGCAGAAGCTTAATCCACTGAGCCACCCAGGTGCCCCAGTAAGTCTTTCTTTGAAGCAAGCTAGACAGCAAGGCTGTCCCCGAACTTTGGCTTGTTCTGGGCCTAATAACCATGGGGCTTGTTTATGTTCATCTAGGTTCCATAGAGTCGGGCCACATCCAGACAGGACCTCAATGGTATGTATTCTCCTCTTACACTGGGGTCCTGAAATCTAAACCACCTCCAGTAAGAATCTTGGATTTTAACTCATCCCCATATTAGTTTGTCACAAAGTGAGTATTTTCAATAGTTCCAGATCATGAGTTCATGGTAGGAATTCATGCTGCATAGAAAACCTTGTTGGAGAGAATGGAGAGACAGCCCAGGGATGAAAGAGAGAAATATCCTAAAGGGGCTGACTTTGACTATCATTGAAACAACAAACAGTAGTGGAAAATACATTTGGCAGACAGTTCCACCAGAGCTAGAGAAGTAAATGTGTATAAATTCTAAATACATGACATTTCAGTAAAAAATGAGAACAGTGCCCTGAGCTAAGTCAAAACAAGATTTACCTGAGAAGCAGCCATTTCTTCCTCTCCCTTCTGTTGCAGGTTTCTTTCTCGGGGTGAGATAATACAGAGAAATCTCACCTTTAAGCCTTTTAAGTTCTTGGCACAGTCTCTTCACCCGCTATCATCAGCTCAGAGGCAGAAGGATCTCGAACTGCACAAAAGGCCACCTCTCCTTTGTCAGAGGAAGGACTCAGAAAAAAGGAGCTGCTAAGTGGACACTTACAAGTGTGTTTCTCCTTCCGGGTTTCAGATGTCCTCGCTTCCCACAGGCAGCCACAAATCCTGCCACAGCACAGGGAGCCTGGGCTGCCCTGACCTGCCCCTTTCAACTGCAGAGGGAACAGACTGTTACCTTCTCTTCACCAGAAAGCCAGCTCAGCTCTCACAGATATACCTTCAAATCCTCGTGCTTTTCCCTGGTCTCCCTGAAAAATCACTTGGAGCAAGTAGTTAAAGCGGCACTGATGCTCTCCCCTTGACTCATAGACAGACTCTAGCAGAGCGCACAGGTGATGGCGGTTCTTTAAAACGCACCGTGGTATCTTTACCGTAAACCCAGGCTGATAAGCAATGATGAGCTTTCACATTTCGATGGGCATCGAAATCACCTGGTAGGAGCGCCTGGTGGCTCAGTGGGTTAAAGCCTCTGCCTTCTGCTCAGGTCATGATCTCAGGGTCCTGGGATCGAGCCCCACATTGGGCTCTCTGCTCAGTGGGGAGCCTGCTTCCTCCTCTCTCTCTCTGCCTGCCTCTCTGCCTACTCGTGATCTGTCAAATAAATACATAAAATCTTTTTTAAAAAATCACCTGGTGGGCGCCTGGGTGGCTCAGTCGGTTAAGCCGCTGCCTTCGGCTCAGGTCATGATCTCAGGGTCCTGGGATCGAGTCCCACATCGGGCTCTCTGCTCAGCAGGGAGCCTGCTTCCTCCTCTCTCCCTGCCTGCCTCTCTACCTACTTGTTATCTCTCTCTGTCAAATAAATAAATAAAATCTTGGGAAAAAAAAAAAAATCACCTGGTGTTCCAGGTTCCACAGAAAAAGATGGCGATTCTGCAGGTTTGGAATGGGATCCCAGAATTGGCACCTTTCACAAGTTCCTCCTTAGTGCTGATGCTGCTGCCCCTGGGGAATCGTTTAGTGGCTACACTGGAGAATGCAAGGACAGCACACCTGAGCCCCCCCCCCACCCCCCCGCCACCATCTTATGTCAACACAAACATTTCCTGGTAAGTTCCCAGGAAAGAATTTACTATTTACTTTTCACTGTTGTGAGTTTACTGTTGGTCCCAGCAAAGACTACCATCACCACCCTGAAGGACCACGTGCTTTCACAGCACTTTGAA
Source organism: Mustela nigripes (assembly GCF_022355385.1). NCBI lineage: Eukaryota > Metazoa > Chordata > Mammalia > Carnivora > Mustelidae > Mustela > Mustela nigripes. The sequence continues at coordinate 2,383,678 of NC_081573.1, forward strand.
GTTTACAGAAAGAAGACCAATGAATACACTAATGTCTGAGGAAGTCTCTATTTGGAAAACAATGTGTACACATTGATTACTGCAATGTTGACTGAGCACTGATTTTGTGTTCACAAGGGTTATGGTGCGACATGTTGGCAACTGCCCATGTATGATGCGATTTCACCCCCATATAATCCTGCAAGCTGGGCACTAGGTGTATTGTAATAACCATGAAGATGTAGATACTGGCCCCCACCTATCTGCCTTTTTTCCTGTCGATTACAAGAAATGTTTGTATTCTGTATGAGTGAAATATGGATGAATGTAAAAATACAGAAAGGAAGAAAAGTTCAGGGAGTTTTCATTGTGCATTTACATGTTTTTAAGAGGAAAGAAAATATTTTATACATAAATGAGTTTTTGTGTACCATGTATACTCTCTTCATCAATATATGATTATTTTTTTAAACATTTTATTTATTTATTTGACAGACAGAGATCACAAGCAGGCAGAGAGGCAGGCAGAGAGAGAGGAGGAAGCAGGCTCCCCGCTGAGCAGAGAGCCCGATGCGGGGCTCAATCCCAGGACCCTGGGACCATTACCTGAGCCAAAGGCAGAGGCTTTAACCCACTGAGCCACCCAGGGACCCCCAATATATGATTATTTTAATTCCTCCACAATAGTGTAAATTTCTTTTTTTTTTTAATAAAGATTTTATTTTTACTCATTTGTCAGAAAAAGAGAGCTCAAGCAGGGGGAATGGTGGGCAAAAGGAGAAACAGGCTCTCTGCTGAGCAGGGAACCCAGTGTGGGACTTGGGATCATAACCTGAGCTGAAGGCAGACACTTAACCACCTGAGCCACCTCGGCATCCCTGGTGCTACAAATTTCTATTTTTTTTTCTCAATTTTAGTTATTCTAACAAATAGGAAGAGTAGTCTCCCTGGTTTCTAAGAGTAGTGACTAAAGAAAACTGTATATGTATATAAATATAAATATCATATAAATATATTATTTATGATATATATAAAAATACATATCAAATATATAAATGTAGACATATATACATATCAAATATATACATTCAAGATACATATAAAAATAATATAATATTGATCTCTGTATCTATCTATACAAAACTCAGCTTAGAAGAAGGACATCCTTCCATCTGGACAGTGGGGGTGAGCATGGAGGATATTACACTAAGTGGAATAAGCCACACAAACTGGCAAATACTGCATTATCTCAATTATATCTGAAATCTAATGAAACTGAACTCCTAAAAGCAGAATAGAAATGTGATGCCAAGAGGTAGCTGATGGCGAAGTGGGAGGTGCTGGTCAAATAGTACAAAATTTCACTTATGCAGTTGAGTAAGTTCTGGGATCTGAGCTACAGCATGGTAACTACAGACAATTCTGTGTCTTTTAATATTTGAAATTTGCTAAGGGAGTATATCTTAGATGTTCTTACAAAAATTAAAGCATCAAAAATGAAAAATTTCTAACACTTTGAGGTGATGGACATGTTCATTAACTAGGTTATTTTAACCATGTCATAATGTATACATATATTTCTATTTTGTTACTTGAGTAACTACTCCATCTTCAGGAATGGAAAACAGGATTCTGAGTGAAAGACTTGTGAAGCACAGGATTTAATGATAAAAACAGAAATGAAGGCACTAAGATACATAGTTCTTTGCTCCCATTTTTCTGATTCCCGGTTTTGGGAATTGTGAGCACCAGCCCTGGAGAGATGAAAGGAACAGCTGCTCAGAATCTGTTCTCTAATCTGTCCTGGGAAGGGAGGAGCTCCCAGAGCCAGAGAGACAGGGACCCAGACTCAGAAGAGGGTGTATCTGGTTTGACCTAGGGAGGGAGTGGGCTGTAGGCCCTTATCTCCCTGCCTCAGGGATATTTCCAGCTCTGTCATTCCTAAGCCTATCCAAAGAAGATTAACACACAGAATTCATATTATTTAAATCTATTTGGTCTCTTTACTTTCTATGTTAGAAAAAAAAAAGCAACTTAACATGAACAGAATTTTCTGGGACAATTATATCAGAAAGCTTTTCTTAAGAAGAATGTCAAATCAATGCTACTGTTACTGCTAATAAAAAGTCTGTGGGGGGCGCCTGGGTGGCTCAGTGGTTTGGGCTGCTGCCTTCGGCTCAGGTCATGATCTCAGGGTCCTGGGATCGAGTCCCACATCGGGCTCTCTGCTCAGCAGGGAGCCTGCTTCCCTCTCTCTCTCTCTCTGGCTGCCTCTCTGTCTACTTGTGATTTCTCTCTGTCAAATAAATAAATAAATAAATCTTTAAAAAAAAAAAAAGAAAAGTCTGTGGTCCATGGATGACCCATCAGGGGTAACATCAGAACACACACAACAACACAGACAAGGAACTGACCCAACTGAAACAAAGTTCCATGTAGACCACTCTTCCTCCTTACATTGACTCCACAATCCCGAATTCAACAATGTGCCCAATTATCCTAACCTAAAAATTCCTGGATGATGTGGGTCATGACTCTTTATCTGTTTTTCTAATGATGGGATGCTATGGAAATAAAGTTTCTGTTTTCATCTCTATACTTTCTCAGTGTTCTTTACCATAGTATGAGGAACCCAGAGGGACTCCCAGCTGGGTACCACGAAGAAGATTCCCTCTATGGAGGGAGAAGAGGACCCTGAATAATTCATTCCTCTTTCTTGGAGATGAAAGCAGATTCAGATTCTGATGCCAATCTAACCCCAGTCTATAGAGGCCATCCCTATGTACTCCCAAGAGTCCCTGGTCCTGAAGAGTGTGTCCCCAGTGAGACTGTCCCCATAGGGATCCAGGGAGCAGAAACCTTGGGCTGAGTCTGGGCTATCAGGTAGAGCACAGACCTGTCCTGGTGGAGCAGTGTCCTCTGATGCAGGTGTAATATTTCCCATGTCTGAGCAGGGCTCTCTGCAGTAAGTAGCCTGTACTTCAGTTAACATGGGTTACAGGTAGCTGTAGTTGTGGTCATGATTTTAGAACTGCTGTGGATCTTAACTTTGCACTGTTAAAGAATCTATCCCCGCTCCTGAGGCTGCACTGAGGCAGAACCTAATGTGGCAGGTTTTAATGCCTATACTTGTTGCCATGTAGACATTCTACTCTGACCATCAGGTGCACCAGTTTCTTGAAGGACCATCAAACTTGTTAACCACCTCTGTGGAGCTTTTCTTTATAACCCAACCCCCAGGTAAATGGTAGGCAAATATAACATCTCATATTGAAAGTTATACATTCAAAGACATTTGAGTATCTCTGCATTCTTTCAAGAGAAACTACTTCATCATTGATTGGACTCTGACCTTATCTCTTGGGACCCTCAATATAACATAATTGTATGGATAATTATATAATAATTATAAAAGGATTCATTCTATGGCTATAGTTTATTATTTCTTACTATGAAATAGTAAGAATTTACAATTTTACCTACAATGTGACTGTCTTGTCATTGTATATGACACTCTTTGAGGCATGAATATGTAAATGACATACATGGAGGAAAACAGACTACATTTTGCTCATGAGATGAGGAAGTTTTTTGATTTCTCCAGGATACAGAGAAGGACCTGGATACACAGTGGTCATCACTCAACAGAGTAAAGTTCTGGCAGGTTGGAAACATGCATTGATTAAGACCCAGTTGTTCCTTTCCCTCCATGTGGTTTAATAAAAAAGAGAAATTACAATGATGGCAGAGAGAATATAAAAATTTACAACAGTGCTCCCCAGGATGAGAATGTTTGGGGTCACAGCTGTTATCTCAGGGGAGAATCTAGGTGTGATATTTCCTATGAAGGTGTTGGCCCCTCAGCTTGTACATGAGCAGAATTAAAACCATAATGAGTCCTATGCACAAAACAGTTGAGATACATCTGAATGCTGCATAGAGTAACTATGTGTTCCTCACAAGGTAGAGTAGTAGAACAGGATCCAAAGCTTAATAATGTTTGTGATGTACTTGATCTTCTGGTCCTATACATACAAAGTAACTATGATATTGACCAGCTGAGATAGAATTCAGCAGAGATTATTGGAGCAGCCAATGGAATGTGGAACCTGTCCTTAATGCTTTGCCTACCTGGACTGATGGTGATGGCCTGGAAGATATTCAAGAGGTCAGAGTTGCCAGTGGGCAATCTCTGGACACTCTGTGAAACTAGAAAATGATGGAGAAGATGTTTTAAAGCAAAAGCTGCCAAGGTGTCTGGGATTCCACTAGAAGGATGACCAACACTTTCCTACATTCAAATGACTGAGAAATACCTCTCCAACTTGTCATGGTTGCACTGCAGTTAAGGAAAATGATGACACCCAATGTCTCCAAACCCATAGTTGCCCTTCACTTGATGGGCACATGTCCACCACATCATGGTGCACTCCAGAACCTGGCACCCTTTTCACATGTGGAAGATATATCCATCAATGTTTACCAGCTAACCAGAGAGGCCCATGTCCATGGATGCTTCCTACTCCACAGGTAGATATAGTCCCCAAAAATCAATCCCTCTCCATTCCCTTGTTGGCATATGCACGGCCCAAGAGGGCCATCCAAATCATCCCACTTTTGGTTGGATTAGGCATAATGATAGCTGTGGGCATAAGGATAGGAGGAAAGGCCTCATCCTATTACTACAAGAAGCTGTCAGAAAATCTTGCAGAAGATATGGAGCAGGTGGCTAAGTCTATGATGACCATATAAGATAAGATTTACTCCTTAGAAGCAGGGGTACTACAGAATCAAAGGGGCTTAGACCTGCTCACTGCCAAAAAGGGGGGAACTCTGCCTCTTCCCAAAAGAGGAATGTTGTTTCTATATGAACCAGTCAGGGTTAGTCAGAGACATGATCTAATGACTGCAAGATCAGATTGCACACAGGAGACAAGGGGCAATTGGTATGATGTCTGTGGCTGGGCTGTGTGGCTCCTTAGCCAGCCCTCTTCGCATCCTCCTGTTGGTACTCCTGTTCAGTCCATGTATTATTAATCTTATCCCCTATTCATCAGCTCTCAGTTGGAATCAATTAAATTGCAACTATTGGTAACTCAGTACAGGTCTCTAGATCAACAAAAAATCCAATGGAAATTATCGATGTCCATTCTAAGTTTAAAAAGTCATTGAAAGCAGGGGATGAAGAGGAAAATCAGTCAGAGCAGGTCCACCCAGGGTAGCCCTAGGCCAGCAAACCCCAGTAGATAGAGCAAGAGATAACTAGAAGTCCCACTAAGGAGCAAGAGAAAACCAGCTGTTTCTGCTTCTATAAACAGACTTCCCACCACAAGCCCCCTCCACTGCCATAAGAGACTAAAGCAACCTCCCACTCCCCCGGTTTAAATGTACCTCCCAGCAGCTATCATAGCCTTTGGAACCTGACCCCTTATACCCCCCTATAAAAACTCTGTAATCCCACTACATAGGGCCCAGAGCTTTGAGCACTAGCTTGTCTGGGTCCACCAGCGTAAAATAAATTCAAGTTCTCCTACTACTCTGAGTGTCTCTTGGTCTCTTGCCAATCTGATTATTTTCTGTGACAATACAGCCATACCACAAATATCACCTGCCCCAGACTTTGCACAGTTGGTCTCAACCTACAAATATCTATGTAAGCAAAAATAACATTAAAAGCATTTGTTCTGTTTTAAAGGTATAAAAAATAGAATTAAACTGTAATGAACAACAACAGAAAGGTTTAAAAGGATGTGCATATCAAAAACTTAGCTTTAAGAAAACTGAAGGAAAATGTGAAATGACTCCTGAGTATGGTGTTTTCATTTTGCAGTGGGAGAAGTAAGGCTTCTGGCTGGGAAGATCTCTCTTGGTAAATAACTTAGCATATGTAACAGCAGAGAAATTTCTTTTTGTGTCGTTGGAGTTTGATCATAAACTCATTTTGGTGAGGACTGGTCCTCTACTAGTTATAGTAGGCTATGGAATCTGAGAAGCTTGATGGTTTTTGTTGTTGATGAGTGTGTGTGTGTGTGTGTGTGTGTTTAACAGAGAGAGACAGACAGACAGACAGACAGATGGGGGGGTTGGGTAGAAGGAGAGAGAAACTTAAACAGGCTCCATGCGCAGCATAACTCCACCAGAAGTCAATCACAGAACCCTGAGAACACAACAAGCCACCCAAGTGTCCCTGTTTAAATTGTTTTTTAGCCAGCCACGAGAAACTGTTTCTGATCTAGCTCCCCACTTATAGCCCAATAGGCTGCACGTTACAAAATTAGCTGCAGTTCAGTTATGACTTGACTAAAGGATGATGACTTCATCTTGTAATACCGCATGGCCACAATATGCTTTATGGTCAGGAGAAGCACAGATTGCAGACCCAGATGCATCTGCCTCTTAGATATTTAAAATTCTTCACAATGCAGCCCATTTAAAGGCTTGATGCATTCTGTAGAGGAGATTCTGAATAAAGCCAAAGACAAAGGACCTTAGCTCTTCTTAGTAGAACCTGACAGAGTCACCTTCAGCACCCATCAGCCATGGCCCAAGGATGACATTCACAATACAAATAATTCAGATGCTCCATCCGGGGAAGCATAGAAAACTCACCACTTAGCACACTGAGTGCTCTGAATTTATGACTCCAGAGAAAACCAGCAGAAATATAATCAACCATCTCCAGTGACACCAGAAGGAGCAAGAGGACTCTAATCAGCACATTCAGTCACAGCTAACTCCCCTGAGGTAGTGCTGAGCAATCAACCCACAAGGATGGAAAGTAACCATCACACCATGAAAGAAGTGATAGAGATCCACCTTCCAACAATCTGGTATGACTCATGTTCAATACACATTGGTGACCTGTTTCCAAGTGTCTACATGAAATGAAAATGATACTAAGGATGATTTTAATGTTCAAGTGGCCTAAATGAGAAACATTGGAAATACATAATTTGCATAATTAGGCACCTACTGTGAGAGAGACAACTATTAATCTAAACAAACTAAGTGGACACATATTTTGACTGGGATTGAGAAGCATTAAGGAACCACTGACAAGACAGCAACCACGCAGGAAACAACTAAGGAACCCTGAGAGACAGTGACAACAGCAGAGGTCAAAAATCTCAACTCCTGCAGAAGTATTTCCTACTACTCCACCTTCTTCACATACTTTTTTTAAAGATTTTATTTATTTATTTGACAGAGAGAGAGCACAAGGAAGCAGAGCAGCAGGCAGAGGGAGAGGGGGAAGCAGGCTCTCCACTGAGCAGAGAGCCCAATGCGGGCCTTGATCCCAGGACGCTAAGATCATGAACTAAGCCGAAGGCAGAGGCTTAACCCACTGAGCCACCCAGGCATCCCTCTTTATATACCTTAAATAGGATGTCAGGAAATGAGGCATTAAAATCAAATCCTCGGGACGCCTGGGTGGCTCAGTGGGTTAAGCGGCTGCCTTCGGCTCAGGTCATGATCCCAGCATCCTGGGATCGAGTCCCACATGGGGCTCCTTGCTTGGCAGGGAGCCTGCTTCTCCCTCTTGCCTCTGCCTGCCACTCTGTCTGCCTGTGCTTGCTCTCGCTTCTCTCTCTATGACAAATAAATAAAATAAAATCTTTTAAAAAAAAAATCAAATCCTCTATCAGAGAACAGGAATTCTTGTCACCTCAAAGATCCTTCTAGCTAGACTAAGAATCACAATGACATGAGCAGACTAACAAGAAAAAAATCATATTAAATCAGTGTACATATAGGGAATCTGCAGACTTGGAAATTCCAAAGACTGTCAAGCAAGATGAGGTATAAATGTCATCCTGAACTAAGACAAACGGGTCAGGGCCTGGAGCTTCTGAGGAAAGGAAAACCCCTCACAGGGTGATAAGAAGAGCACATATTTGGTAACAGGATATTTGTCCTACAGTTGGGTCATGGAGATAAACTTGGTCTCTGTGACTAACCTTTGTTCTGAGAAAGAGCCCCAATTTAGATTCCATTGTGTGGTTAAGGGAGCAGGGAAAGGCTTTCTTGAGGCTGCAGGTTCTCAAGTGCCTTGAACTCAAGTTACCTCCAGGACAAAGCAGCACATTCAGGCACTGGGGGGATGGACCGGCTGTCTAGAAGCCCTTCAGTTCCCTACCTGAAACTTCCTTATGAGTTTCATACATTAAAATTTCACCCGATAAATTGTTTCCTGTCACTGATCCAGCATTTTAGGCCTGACAATAAATAGGTCAGTAGAATCAAAGTCATTTCAGGAGGCAGTGATGCAGGTGTATTTTCAAAGTTAGCCCTGTGGCACAAGTAATGTAAGTAATGTAAGTATTTACACTTAATGATTAGAGCAAATGTTAAGCCAATTTCTGTCTTCTAAGGGTAGCAGTTGACCAGACATCTGGTCAGATGTCAGACTTGAAGTATCTTGAGATAGAGGACAGGTAGCGACCACTGGATAGATCTTCCTGGTTTGTAGTTCAAATACATCTGGCAATGTTTGCAGTGGCCTATGGAGCCATAGCCCTAAGATTGTCTCTACATGAATGTAAGGGTGATTTTGTTCCATCAAGTCATTTATATTAAGTTTCCAGAGCTTCAGGGAAAAGGACAGTTTTAGTTCTCGCATAATTCCATATCAAAATGGGTGGGAGAAAAATAAAAATATTAGTTTAGTGATTTGTAGCCAGACATTGGAGAACCCTAGAAGAAATCAAGATCTAATCCATTGTATATGAAAACTATTAAAACATTTTATGCACGGGGCACCTGGGTGGCTCAGTGGGTTAAAGCCTCTGCCTTTGGCTCAAGTCATGATCCCAGGGTCCTGGGATCCAGCCCCGCATCCAGCTCTCTGCTCAGTGGGGAGCCTGCTTCCCTTCTCTCTCTGCCTGCCTCTCTGCCTACTTGTGATCTCTGTCAAATAAATAAATAAAATCTTAAAAATATATATTTTATCAACTAAGATGTGTTATTAAAACACAGTTTTGGGGCGCCTGGGTGGCTCAGTGGGTTAAAGCAGATCTCTGTCTGTCAAATAAATAAAATCTTAAAAAAAAAAACCTACATTTTTCTCTATAATTACCTGCATTTTTACCAGACATAGAAAAAAACATCAATTTCATCACAAAATAACTCTAGTTCAAGAAAGAAAACTCAGCCTGATTATTTACATAATTCCACCAAGAACAGAGATTTGATTTACAGACTTTAAAACCAGCTTTGCTGCTGTTTCATAATGAATTTCTAGACTGAACTTTTTTTTTAAATTTATTTATTTCACAGAGATCACAAGTATGCAGAGAGGCAGGAAGAGAGAGAGAGGAGGAGCAGGCTCCCCGCTGAGCAGAGAGCCTGATGTGGGGCTCGATCTCAGGACCCTAAGATCATGACCTGAGCCGAAGGCAGAGGCTTTAACCCACTGAGCCATCCAGGCGCCCCAAAACTGTGTTTTAATAACACATCTTAGTTGATAAAATATATATTTTTAAGATTTTATTTATTTATTTGACAGAGATCACAAGTAGGCAGAGTTAGGCAGAGAGAGAAGAAGGGAAGCAGGCTCCCCGCTGAGCAGAGAGCCGGATGTGGGGCTGGATCCCAGGACCCTGAGACCATGACCTGAGCTGAAGGCAGAGACTTGACCCACTGAGCCACGCAGGCACCCTAGAAAATGCTCCTCTTTACTCACATATTATGGCTGCTGGGAACTCTGTAAACAAGGTATCAGGCTGCTATTTCCAAGGGGGCATTAATGGCTCCATAAAGTCAATCTTAGTCCCTTAGAGCCATCCGTCATACGTGGATCTATGCAGCTCTTTCTGCTATGACCTTCCAGTCCAAGCTTTTGTTATATAACCAGTGTTTTTTATCATGTCTTGTCATAAGCAGAAGTTTCCTACTGAAATTATGCAAATACATAGGTTGTCAAAAAAAATTATATATATATGTATATATATATACATATATATATAAATTATATATATATAAATTTATATATATAAATTATATATATGTATATATATATATACACACACACACACACATATGCATATATATATATGAGTGGTCACCAAGAGTTTCTGGATTTGGGAGGAATCAGAAAAGAAGAAAAGATAAAGATTCCAGTTTCTTTCTAAAGGAGTATTTTTGTGCCACTGCTACAAGTCAGTCAACTTAACACAAAAAGTTTTCTAAATCTGTAAAAACAAAACATGTTTCAAGGTTTTTGTATATATTCCAGTTAGTTAACATGGAAGGTAGCATTTGGTTCAGCAGTACCACAGCGGTTGTACACTTCCATACAATTCCCCGTGTGCATCACAAGTGCCCCCCATAAACCACATCACCCACTTAATGCAAGCAGCTACCCAGCTCCTCTCTGGCAACATCAGGTTATGATCTATAGTCAAGGTTCTTTTCTTGGTTTGCCTCTCCCATTCTTTTATCTTCCCCACTGCACACTTGTTTTTGTTTTGTTTTATTTTTAATTCCACATAGGAGTGAAATCATATGGTATTTTTCTTTCTCAGACTTACTTCACTTAGCATAATACTCTCCAGCTCCATTCATGTTGCTGCAAGTGGCCAGATTTCATTCCTTTTTAGGGTGATTTAAATATTCCAAACTATATATATTCTATCATCTATCTTTTTTTTTTTAAGATTTTATTTATTTTATTTGACAGACAGCACAAGCAGGCAGAGGCAAGCAGAGAGACAGGAGGGAAGCAGGGTCCCTGCTGAGCAGAGAGCCCAATGTGGGGCTCGATCCCAGGACCCTGGGATCATGACCTGAGCTGAAGGCAGAGGCTTTAACTCACTGAGCCACCCAGGCATACCTATTCTATCATCGATCTCCAATCTATATCTATATCTATATCTATATACCCAGTCTTTATTCATTCAGGATTCAATGAACACTTGGGTCTGTTTGGAGGCAGAAAAGCCCACAGCCTCTCCCTGTTGAACAGCTCCTCCAACATCATAGAAAGGACAAAGCCAGAGCAGGGGATATACTCATCAAGGTGCTGACTAAAGGGAGGAAGGTCCCACAAAGCAGGGCAACAGCTTCCCTGAAAGGTCCCCCATCTGCAGTGGATCTGACCCATGCTGGCGTTATATAACTGGGATACCAGTGCTCAGGAGCAACCACAGCACACGCCTTGCTGACCCTGCCTATTCCACTGTCCAAAAGGTTACTTCATGTCCCACATCTACTCTGCCATGTGCTATAAAAGCTACACCCGAATGATTACATCATCTGATATGCCTCCCCTATTCACTGCCGCTGATCTAGGCCTGGGCCATCACAGTCATTATTGTCATCCAACAGCTTCCGGTCCTCAGTAACACAGGAATTTGATTAAATCATGAAGACGAAGTAGGACTTCACTACTCCTCAGAAACCCACCACATCTGCCAATTCCCTTTCTCCCATTACATGCATTCAACAGATGACCCCACCAAGAGCTGCCTGTGCCTTTGCAGTGACTAAAGGGAGCCCCTCCAGGCCCCTCCCCACATGGGAAAAGTTCTTCACATTTTCTTTTAATAAGACTGGACTCTCCAAGGTTAGTGCCTTCATTTTGTTTTACTTATATTTACATCCCACATCCCCGTGCTAAATGTCTGAATTAACACCCATTGCTGGTCCATCTCTCTAATCTCAATTAAGTGTTTAGTGAGGACACTCTTCCCACAACTCAGGCAAACAAGAACGGTTGTGGTGCCTACGTAGCTGGCAACAAAATGAGGAAAAATACAACTGGGGCTCTGGAGACAACTAGGAAATAAAACAAGTAGGAGCCATTTTTTTTCCAATCCAGGGAGTCTGGTGTCCAACTCAGGACAGTTGTCTTCCTCCACATGCTAATTCTTCATCTTCTGTATTTTCTTTTTTTTATTTAAATTTTAATTGGCTAACATATACTACATCATGAGTTTCAGACATTGTGTTCAAGGATTTATCAGTTAAGTAGAACACCCGATGCTCATCATGTCAATCTTCTCTTTCTCTCCCCTGGGCTACAATATCACTCCTATTGGGATAGGTTTCTCCTACTTAGGAGGTACCTGTTACACACCCAGCACTGTTCAATGTGCATGTTTACTTCAGAAACATACCCCAGCAACACCCCTACATGCAAAGAGAAGCACATATCTCTCTATCTGGGGCCGTGGTGCTTTAGAATCCCAGGAAGGAGTCTGCATTAGACTGTTCAGACCAAAACAGGCCTAGGTCAGCTCTGTGGGAGTCTTCTCCAAGGATCCTGGGAGGGGAAAGAATTGGGAAAAAGGAAAGATGGCGGCTCAGAAGGGTTTGCTGGGGCTGTCATATCAGCAGTTACGATTAGCTTGTGACTCAGCATCATGTTGTTTAGAGAACGCACTAGTGACAGGGACTGGAGCCCATTCAGGGTCCCTGCAGAATGACTGGGCATGCACAGTGGATGCCGAGCAGCAGTATCATGGAGCACGTGAGCTAAAACACCAACAGTACCTCCACATGATCGGCAACATATCCGTCATAATACTGCCGCGTTCACAAAGAGAAGAGGATACAATACTAGGGGGACAAAATAATCACACGTCATTTAAACCTTCAGAGCACTGAGAAAATGGGTTCTTGGAAATATTATCCCACTCCATTACCAAATAGGGAATAGATACCATCAGTTCCCTACAACCTTCGGTAAAATGAGATGCGTTCACCTTGGTGCTGGGATATGTCATTCATTACACATCCATGTTAACACTTTAAAAACCATTAAGTTTTACTAATTAAAATACATTAAGTTCACACACAGGTTATGTTATGCATTTCAAATCCACTCTATTGTCTTCAAAATACAGAATAGAAGTGGTTAAAAGCATTCAAGGGCTGTTAGAATGAAGTGGGAGTAGTAATTTCCATAAATTTCAGGACTGATGTCTTTTTAAAAAAAATTTTTAAATGTGATTTTTTTAAAAGATTTTATTTCTTTATTTGACAGACAGAGATCACAAGTAGGCAGAGAGGCAGGCAGAGAGAGAGAGGGGAGCAGGCTTCCTGCTGAGCAGAGAGTCTGATGTGGGACTTTAACCCAGAACCCTGTGACCACCACCCAAGTGGAAGGCAGAAGATTTAACCCACTGAGCCACCAAGGTGCCGCTCCCCACCCCCCAGGACTTGTTAATTCCATAAATGAAAGATTGTATTTCCCATTCCCATTTCCTCATTTTGCCAATCATCTTTCTCCATTCCACTCTGGTAACCAGCAGGTTATTCACGGTCTTTATGGGTCTCTTTCTGCTTTTTTCATTGTTTCTTGACATTTGTGATAGTGTGGATAGACCCAGAAGGTATTATGCTATTTGAAATAAGTCAAAAAAAGACAAATACCATATGAATTCACATATATATAAAATCAAATCTAAAAACAAGTAAATAAGAGTAGAAGCAGATCCATAAATATCTATTTTGTTTTTAATAAAGTCCATGGACAATCTCGAGGACTATTAAAAACTCCAAATTACACACATTTTAAAATGTAACAAGCTGGCCACTCACAATTTTCCAAACCCAGCAGAAGACAGGAAGCTCCTTAAGCAATTAAAAATATAACTACCCTATGACCCTGCAATTGCACTACTGGGTATATACCCCAGAGATGCAAATGTAGTGAAAAGAAGGGCCATCTGTACCCAAATGTTCATAGCAGCACTGGCCACAGTCGCCAAACAGTGGAGACAACCAAGATGCCCTTCAACAGACGAGTGGATAAGGAAGATGTGGTCCATATACACTATGGACTCTTACGCCTTCATCAGAAAGGATGAATACCCAACTTTTGTAGCAACATGGACGGGACTGGAAGAGATTATGCTGAGTGAAATAAGTCCAGCAGAGAGAGTCTATTATCATATGGTTTCGCTTATTTGTGGAGCATAAGGAATAACACAGAGGACATTGGGAGATGGAGAGGAGAAGGGAATTGGGGGAAATCGGAGGGGGAGATGAACCATGAGAGACTGTGGACTCAGAAACAGAGGGTTTTGGCGGGGGGTTGGGGAAGAGGGATGGGTGAGCTTGGTGGTGGGTATTAAGGAGGGCACGTATTGCATGGAGCACTGGGTGTGGTGCATAAACAATGAATCTTGGAACACTAAAAATAAATAAATAAATAAATAAATAAATAAATAAATAAATAAATAGGGGCGCCTGGGTGGCTCCATGGGTTAAAGCCTCTGCCTTCGGATCAGGTCATGATCCCGGGGTCCTGGGATCGAGCCCCACATCAGGCTCTCTGCTCAGCAGGGACCCTGCTTCCCCCTCTCACTCTGCCTGCCTATCTGCTTACTTGTGATCTCTGTTTGTCAAATAAATAAATAAAATCTTTTATAAGTAAATAGATTAAAAAAAAAAAAAGACAGGAAGCTCCTAGCAAAGTACAAAGTATGTTATGGCTCATGACACAGCGAAAACCATTAACTTTTCCATCACACTAATCTCACTTGTCAGCTCCGCCACCTACAACTGATACAGGCAGATGCTGCACATGCAGTGGTTTTCATTCACATCTGTAGACCATGAGCATAGGGAACCCCAAGAGCTTAAATGTATATCCAGCGTATCTACCCAAACCACTGCCATGGAAAAAGGCATCCATTGGTTTTCCTGAAATATATTGGGAGTGGAACTCTTTCAGAAAGGGTAGTGGGGAAGTTATTTTCTTTTTATTTTAATTTTAATTTTTATTTAGAGACTTTTTTATATTTTAAAGAGAGGAGGCGAGGGGCAGGGGAAAGGGGGAAAGAATCTCACAGTCTCACCTCTGAGCGCAGAGCCAAAAATGAGGCTCCATTGTAGGACCCTGAGATGACAACCAGATCAGAAATCAAGAGTCCAAAACTAAACCGACTGAGCCACCCACATGCCTCTCTATCATATTTTTTATAATATTTTATTTATTTATTTATTTGATAGAGAGAGAGAGACATAGAGAGAGGAACAGAAGCTGGGGGAGTGGGAGAGGGAGAAGCAGGCCTCCCACTGAGCAGGGAGCCCAACGAGGGGCTCCATCCCAGGACCCTGGGATCATGAACTGAGCTGAAGGCAGATGCTTAATGACTGAGCCATGCAGGTGTCCCCTATCATATATTTTTTAAAAGATTTTATTTATTTGACACATCACAAGTAGGCAGAGCAGCAGGCAGAGAGAGAGAGAGAAGGAGGAAGCAGGCTCCCTGCTGAGGAGAGAGCCTGATGTGGGGCTCAATCCCAGGACCCTGTGATCTTGAGCTGAGCTGAAGGCAGAGGCTTTAACCCACTGAACCACCCAGGTGCCCCCATCATATTTTTAGTAGAGCATCTTTTTCACATTCTCAAGAACAAGACTCACACTGACACCTATTTGCAGTCTGAAAACGTTGCCAGTTATTCTAGACCTCATATCCATCATGGGTATTTGTGTGTTTTTTTGCTTCTGGGCTAGAGAGAGCTGGTAAAGTATCCAGGTGGGACCTAGATGACGTTTTCCTTCCCCGAGATCCCAGGAACAGACCTTGGCAGCAATAGGAAACCTGGACTCACCACCTTCCCCTGCGGATCTGTCACCGAGGAGTATTTTCAACACGCACAGGACTTTAATTCAGTGACAAACACTGATGGCCCTACTGGAAGCCTGGCTGGAGACATGGGAGAGAAGGATCTGGGATATAGGCGAGAAGTGTTCTAAAGACCTAGCCCTGAGTGTCATTTCTGGAGAGGTTTTATAAATAGGTGAAAACATGATGCAGAAACTTAAAAACCAGAGGAATCAACATATGCAAATTCTTCTTTTTTTTTTTTTTATTTTTTAAAGATTCACTCATTTATTTGACAGAGAGAGAGAGACAGCCAGAGAGGGAACACAAGCTGGGAAAGTGAGAGGGAGACGCAGGCTTCCCACTGAGGAGGGAGCCCGACACGTGGCTCGATCCCAGGATCCTGGGATCAGGACCTGAGCCTAAGGCAGCTGCCTAACAACTAAGTCACCCAAGCACCCAACATTTGCAGTTTCTTTTTTTCTTTTAAGTCTTTTTTTTTTAAGGTTTTATTTATTTATTTGAAAGAAATCACAAGTAGTCAGAAAGGCAGACTGAGAGAGAGGAGAAAGCAGGCTCCCCACCGAGCAGAGAGCCCAATGTGGGACCCGATCCCAGGACCCTGAGATCATGATCTAAGCCGAAGGCAGAGGCTTAACCCACTGAGCCACCAAGGCACCCACATTTGCAATTTCTAATGCAAGGAATTTCAGGAGAAAAACATGGCATGGTCTTGGACTTGGGACACAAGACTTACCCAAGAACTGACCATTTCTTCTTTCCCCTCATCCTCTAGATTTCTTTCTCATGAGGTATTTGTGGAGAAATCACAGGAATACCATGAAAAAAAAAATTCCCTTAAAGATACCAACAGAGGGCGCCTGGGTGGCTCAGTGGATTAAGCCGCTGCCTTCGGCTCAGGTCATGATCTCGGGGTCCTGGGATCGAGTCCCACATCGGGCTCTCTGCTTGGCAGGGAGCCTGCTTCCCTCTCTCTCTCTCTCTGCCTGCCTCTCCGTCTACTTGTGATTTCTCTCTGTCAGATAAATAAATAAAATCTTAAA
>NC_081573.1:2400377-2415985 GCF_022355385.1 Mustela nigripes
ACTTGTGATTTCTCTCTGTCAGATAAATAAATAAAATCTTAAAAAAAAAAAAAAAAAAAAAAGATACCAACAGAGCCTCTTCACGTATAACCTGCTCACCTGAAGACCGGACCACGAAATGCAGAGAAGTCCTAGCTTCCTCATCCATTTTGTCAGCAGCTCCTACTTGAAGACCAATCCCTAACTTTTTCTTCCCTGCTCTCAGGGACCCTCCCCTTCCACAGATGCCCACAAATTCCGCTACAGCATAAGAACTGTGTGCTGCATGGACATGACCCACCCGGACTCTTGTAGGAGAGTCCCTCAGACCTCTTCTTGAGCCAAAGCCTGCTCTCAACACTCAAAAAATAACAGGAAGCCCTCAAGTTTAACACAGGATCACCTAGTCTCATTGAGTATCACCTGGAGCCCCCAATTAACACAACACTGTTGTTTTCACCCAAACCAATTGATAGAACCAGAGAGGGAGGGCTCAGGTGACAATCATCTTTCAAACTCCACACCTGAGCCTATGGGGAAGCGTTTGGAGAGGTGACCAGGCACAGAACAGGAACCAAGTCAATGATTGTGAGCACATTTAGATCCATGCTTTCCCCACTGATCAGATATTTTAGGGTGACAAAATGCTCCTCTTTGGTAGATAAATACTTATTTTCATAAGTATCACACAGTTTTGCAAAGTGAATCTACTTTTTACTCTCTCATCAGCAATATGAGAATTCCAATTCATCCACATTCTCAATGAAATTTATTGTTTGTTTTATCTTTTTTCTTTACTTTACCCATTCTAGAAAATGTGGACTGGCTTCTCACTATAAAATATGAAGTTGTCTTCCTACACTTGTCCTGGTGACTGAACCAGAACCACTTCAAATCATCAAGTTGAACAAAAACCAAAATGGTGAGGCCTGGGTGGCTCAGTTGGTTAAAGCCTCTGCCTTCGGCTCAGGTCATGATCCCAGAGTCCTGGGATCAAGCCCCACATCGGGCTACCAGCTCCATGGGGAGTCCGCTTCTTTCTCTGACCTTCTCCCCTCTCATGCTGTCTCTCTCTCAAATAAATAGATAAAATCTTAAAGACCTGAAAGGCTTGTATTAGCCATTCTCAATTAAAAAAACCAAAACCAAAAATGGCTGCATTCCTGCTTCAGCAAGACTCCATTTCAAACTAAATGAACTGTTTTCTCTCTTCTATCAACCTCCCTTCCTACCTTCTGAGCCTATTGTTTCAGGAATCTGATTCCACCCTGACAACCTGATGAACAGGGCTGACAGCACAGACACACAATTTCCTCTGGAAATCGACCATAATCCCATATTTCCCTACAAACCTCCAGCCCCTTCCTCTGGATGGGCTGCAGGTTTGAAGGCCCTGACCTGCTGAGGCCTCCTTGGCTGGCAAAGCAATGAAGCTACTGTTCCTCTTTATCCACAACTCTATGTTCACATTGTATTTTGGGTCTGAAGCACAGATGTCACTGTTTTTTGTTTGGTTTTTATTTTTTCCAATAAATGAACATATAGTGTATTACTAGCTTCAGTGGTAGAGTTTAGTGCTTCATCAGTTACATACAACACCAAGTCCTGGTTACATCATGTGCCCTTCTTATTGCCCATCACGCAATTACCCCATCCTCCATCCACCTTCCTTCCAGCAGCCCTCAACTTGTTTCCTAGAGTTATGAGTCTCTTGTGGTTTGTCTTACCTGATTTTCTCTTACTTTATTTTTCCCTCCCCTTCCCTATGATCCTGTTTTGTTTCTTAAATTCCACACTTGAGTGAAATCATACGATAATTATCTTTCTCTGATGGACTTATTTTGCTTAGCATAATACCCTGTAGTTCCAGCCACATCACTGCAAATGGAAAGATTTCATTTTTGATGGCTGAGTAATATTCTTTTATATATATATATCATGTCTTCTTTATCCATCCATCTGTTACTGGACATCTGCACTCTTTCCATATTTTGGCTATTGGGAACATTACTCCTGGAAACGCTGGGCGCAGGAGCCCCTTTGTTTCACTATGATTGTATTCTTTGGGTAAATACAGGGTAGTGCAATTGCTGGGGCATTGGGTAGCTCTATTTTTACTTTTTGAGTATCCTCCATATGGTTTTCTACAGTGGCTGCTGCACCAGTTTGCATTCCCACCAACCAGGATAAGGGGGTCCCATATCTCCTCGTCCTTGCCAACATCTGTTGTTTCCTGACTTGTTACTTTTACACATTCTGACTGGTGTGAGGTGGTATCTCACTATGGTTTTGATTTGTACTTCCCTGATGCTAGATGATGTTGAGCATTTTTTCATTTTTCTGTGGACCATTTGTATGTCTTCTTTGGAGAAAGAGCTCTTTGTGTCTTTTGTCCTTTTCTTGATTGGATTAATTGTTCTTTGAGTGTTGACTTTGATAAGTAGAGATTTTGCATACTAGTCTCCTTTATCTGATAAGACATTTTTCAAATATCTTCTCCCAGTCTCTGCCTGTCTTTTAGTTTTCTTGACTGTAAAGCTTTTTACCTTGAAGTCCCAATAGTTCATTTTTACCTTTGTTTCCCTTGCCTTGGAGTTGTGTCTAGACAGAAGTTGCTCTGGCTGAGGTCACAGACGTTATTGCCTGTGTTCTCCTCTAGGATTTTGATGGATTCCTGTCTCACATTTAGGTCTTTCATTCATTTTGAGTTTATTTCCGTGTAAATGGCCTAAGAAAATGGTCTAGTTTCATTCTTCTGCATGTTGCTATCCAATTTTCCAACACCATTTCTGTAGAGACTGTCTTCTATTGGATATTCTTTTCTGCTTTATCGAAGATTAGTTGACCATAGAGTTGAGGGTTCATTTTTGGGTTCTCTATTCTGTTCCATGGATCTGCGTGTCTGTTTTTGTGCCAATACAATGCTGTCTTGGTGATTACAGCTTTGTAATAGAGCTTGAAGGCCAGAACTGTGATGCCACCAAGTTTGGTTTTCTTTTTCAACATTTCTCTATTTGGGGTCTTTTCTGGTTCCATACAAATTTTGGCATTATTTGTTCCAGCTTTGAGAAAAAAGTTGATGGTATTTTCATAGGGACTGCATTGAATATGTAGATTGCTCTAGGTAGCATAGACATTGTAACAATATTTGTTCTTCCAATCCATGGGCATGGACAGTTTTTCCATTTCTTCGTGGCTTTCTCAATTTCTTTCATGAGTGTTCTATAGTTTTCTCAGTACAGGCTCTTCACCTCTTTGGTTAGGTTTATTTCTAGGTATCCTAAGGTTTTTGGTGCTATTGTAAATGGCATAGAATCCTTAATTTCTCTTTCTTCTGTCTCATTGTTACTGTATGGAAATGCAACTAATATCTACAATGATTTTATATCCTGCCACTTTACTTCCTGATTCAATTCTAGCAATTTTTGGGTGGAGTCTTTTGGTTTTTCTTTTCATTGAAGATTTATTTATTTGACAGAGATAGCGAGAGCAGGAACACAAGCAGGGGAAGTGGGAGAGGGAGAACAAGGCTTCCCACTTAGCAGAGAGCCCCATGCAGGGCTCGATCCAGGACCCCAGGATCATGACCCAAGCTGAAGGTAGACACTTAATGACTGAGCCTCCCAGGAGCCCCTCTTTTAGACTTTCTACATTAGGCCCACTTGGTGGCGGAGCAGGGAGCCCGATGCGGGGCTCGATCCCAGGACCCTGAGATCATGACCCGAAGGCAGCAGCCCAAACCACTGAGCCACCCAGGCGCCCTTCCTGTTCAGTTTTGATAGGTTATGTGATTCTATGATGCACGCATTTCTTCCAGATTGTCTAATTTTTTGACATATATTGCTCATAATATGTTCTTGTATTTATTCAGTTTTGGTTGTGATCTCTCCTCTTTCATTTATGATTTTATTTGGGTCCTTTATCTTTTCTTTTTGCTCTTCAATTTTCTTTTTGAAAAGTCTGGCCTGGAGTTTATAGACCTTAGTAAATCTTTCAAAGAACCAACTCCTATTTTCATTAATCTGTTCTACTCTTCTTTTGCTTTCTATTTCATTGATTTCTGTTCTAATCCTTATTATTTCTCTTCTCCTGCTGGATTTGAGGTTTATTTGCTGTTCTTTCTCCAGCTCCTTAGGTGTAAGATTAAGCTGTGTGTTTGAGACTTGTCTTGTTTCTTGGGAATGTCTTGCATTACTATTTCCCTCTTAACATTACCTTTGCTACAACCCAAAGGTTCTGAATTGTTGTTGTTGTTGTTGTTGTTTTTAATTTTCACTTGTGTCATGATTTTTAAAAAAGTATTTCTTTAATTTCCTGGTTAACCTATTCATTCTTTAGTAGGATGCTCTTTAACCTCCAAGTCTTTGTGTTCCTTCCAAGTTTTCTCTTGTGATTGGGTTCTAGTTTTAAAGCCTCCAAAAATATGCCTGGAATAATTCCAATATTTTGGTACCAGGTGAGACTGATTTTGACACAGTATGTGATCTATACTGCAGAATGTTCCATGCAAACACAGGAAGAATATGTATTCTGTTGCTTTAGGATGAAATGCTCTGAATTTATCTGTGAAGTCCATCTGGTCCAGTGTGTTGTTTAAAGCCCTCATTTCCTTGTTGATCTTCTGCTTAGATGATCTGTCCATTGCTGTGAGAGCAGTGTTGAAGTCCACTACTATTATTGTTTTATTATCCATGCGTTTCTTTTATTTTGTTATTAATTGGTTTATACAATTGGCTGCTTCCAAGTTAGGGGCATAAGTATTTACAGTTGTTGGGTCTTTTTATTGGATAGACCCTTTCATTATGATATAGTGTCCTACCTCACCTCTTACTAGTCTTTGGTTTAAATCTAGTTTGGTATAAGGATTGCTACTCTAGCTTTCTTTCAATGTCCCTTAGAATGATAAATGGTTCTTCAACCCCCCACTTTCAATCTGGAGGTGTGTTTGGCTCTCATAGGAGTCTCTTCTAAGCAGCATATTGATGGGTCTTGTTTTGTTTTGAATTGAATTGGCTATCCTGTGTCTTCTAATTGGAACTTTTTAGTCCCTTTACACTTAGAGTGATTATTGAAAAATAGGAATTTAGCACCATCATATTACCTATAAAGTCACTTTTTTGTAAAATGTCTCTGTTTCTTTGAGTGTTTCTTCTTTTGGACTCCCTCGTTGGTCAGAGGATCCCCTTAATATTTCTTGCAGGCCTGGTTTAGTGATCACAAAGTCCTGTGGTTTTTGTTCCGCCTGGAAGCTCTTCATCTCTCCTATTCTTAATGTCAGGCTTGCTGTATAAAGTATTCTTAGCTGCATATTTTTCTCATTTAGTAAATTGACACTATCATGCCAGTCCTTTCTCACCTGCCAGATCTCTGTGGTTAGGTGTACTGACAGCCTTCTCTTTTTACCCTGGTAGTTTACTCACCTCTTGACCTGAGCTGTTTTCTGGATTTTCTCTTTATCTCTGATTTTTGCAAGCTTCACTATTCTATGTTGTTGACTTATTTTTATTGATTTTGTGGGGGGTTTCTCTGTGCCTCCTGGACTTGAATGTCTATTTTCTTCCCAAGATTAGGTAAGTTCTTAGCTATCATTTGCTCAAATAAACCTTCTCCTGCCCCCCAACCCCGCCTCTTCCTCTAGGATCCCAATTATACTAACTTGTTTTACTTTGTGCTATGACTGATCTCTTGAATCCTCACTTTGTGACCCAATAGCTGTTTATCTTTTTCTCAGCTTTCTTATTCTCTATTTTGTTTTCTATGTCACTGATGCTCCCTTCTACCTCATTTACCATAGCAGTTAGAGCCTCCTTCCTAAATTGCATCTCAGTAATAGCCTTTTAGGTTTCAACTTGATTAGATTTTGGTTATTGCTCCGGTTAAGAATTTTCTTGTGTCATTTTGCTTTTTTGAAGCCCAGCTAATATCTTTACAGTTGTTGATTTGAATTCTAGTTCTGTGTACTTATATCCATATTGATTAAATCCATGGTAGTGAGTACTGTCCCTTCTTCTCTATTTGGGATAAGTTTTTCCATCTTGTCATTACATCCAGAAAAGAATAGATGAATGAGGGGAAAAAAATACAAAAACAGCAATAATGACGCCAGAAAAAAATGTACACTTCAAAAAAGGAACAAAAAAAAGGGGGAGGGGGTGAGGAGAGAAAATAAAATCAAACAAAAATTAGAATAGAAGACAACTAGATCGAGAAACTAGACCCTGGGTTTATTTTGGTTGGCTTGGTAGAAGAAAATCCAAAATAAGAAATAAGAAAAGGATGGGGCCCCTGGGTGGCTCAGCGGGTTAAAGCCTCTGCCTTTGGCTCGGTTCATGATCCCAGGGTCCTGGGATCCAGCCCTGCATGAGGCACTCTGCTCAGCAGGGAGCCTGGTTCCTCTCTCTCCATCTGCCTGCCTCTCTGCCTACTTGTGACCTCTGCCTGTCAAATAAATAAAATCTAAAAAAAAAAAAAAAAAAAAAAAAAAAGAAAGAAAGAAATAAAGAAGAAAAGGATCCCAAAATAGGAAAGAAAAAACACATATACACAAAAATAAAATTGAATACAATGAGAGGAATCAAAAAATGAAAATTATATATACATATATAACATAAATGTAAAAAAGAAAATTTAAAATGACTTAAAAAAATAACTGGTAGCAGCGCCTGGGTGGCTCAGTGGGTTAAGCCTCTGCCTTTGGCTCAGGGTTCTGGGATCAAGCCCTATATTGGGCTTTCTGCTCAGCAGGGAGTCTTCTTCCCCATCTCTCTCTGCCTGCTCTCTGCCTACTTGTGATCTCTCTCTGTGTCAAATAAATAAATAAAATCTTAAAAAAAAAAACCAACTCCTGTAGAAATACTTCCTACTGTTCCACCTTGTTTTTATGCTTTAAAAAGTAAAATACCAGGAACTTAGGCCTTAGAATCAAACCGTATCAGAGAACAAGATTTGTTGTCCCCTTAAAGATTCATTTAGGCTGGACTAAGAAACTGTCAGGAACAGATAAAGAGGAGAAAATAAAATTAAATCAGTGTACATACAGAGAATCCACATAGACATGGAAATTCTAGAGACTGTCAGGCTAGTCAAGTTTGGGCGCCTGGGTGGCTCCATTGGTTAAGCCACTGCTTTCAGCTCATGTAATGATCCAGAGTCCTGGGATGGAGTCTTGCATCAGTCTCCAGCTCCACAAGGAGTCTGCTTCACCCTCTGACCTTCTCCTCTCTCATGCTCTGTCTCACGCTCTCTATAAAATAAATAAATAAA
The DNA here is from genome assembly GCF_022355385.1 of Mustela nigripes. Taxonomy (NCBI): domain Eukaryota; kingdom Metazoa; phylum Chordata; class Mammalia; order Carnivora; family Mustelidae; genus Mustela; species Mustela nigripes. The sequence continues at coordinate 2,407,620 of NC_081573.1, forward strand.
TAAATAGAATCTTTCCAAAAAAAAACAAAAAGAGTTACAAGTGTGATCCTGAACTAAGGCAAAAGAACCAGGGCCTGAAGTTTCAGCACACAGGAAAACACTTTTATAGGCTGATAAGAGCACATAGTTTGTAATGAGATATTTGTCCTACCTTAAGGATCAGTCACTGAGACAAACTTTTCTCTAATAACCCTAATGCTGGGGAAGACCCCCAATAATTCTGTTGGGTGCTTAAGGGAGGGGGAGAATGTTCTCTTGAGCCTGGAGGTTCTCAAGTACCTTGAAGTCAAATAATCCATAGACCAAGGTGGCACATTCGGGTGTTGGGAGGACAGAGATGCTGTCCTGACTCCCTTCAGTTCTCCCATCTGAAACTTCCTTGGGAGTTTCACATATTAAAAGTTGAACATGTAGATTGTTTCATATCAATGATCCAGGCCTGACAATAGGTCAGTTGAGTCAAAGTCACTTCAGGAGGCAATGACACAGGTGTATTTTCAAATGTACCCTATGGTACAAGTAATGTAATAAAAGGAGGCTTTTAGGGTGCCTGGGTGGCTCAGTGGGTTAAGCTGCTGCCTTTGGCTCAGGTCCCGCATAGGGCTCTCTGCTCAGCAGGGAGCCTGCTTCCTCCTCTCTCTCTCTCTCTCTCTGTCTGCCTCTATGCCTACTTGTGATCTCTCTCTGTCAAATAAATAAATAAAATCTTTAAAAAAAAAAAAAAAGGAGGCTTTTATATGAAAACAAAAGAACTGTGATTGATGATTGGATTGAAAGTTAAGGAGCGCCTGGGTGGCTCAGTCAATTAAGCAACACCTTTGGCTCATGTTATGATCCCAGGGTCCTGGGATCAAGCCCCAAGTTGGGCTCCTTGCTCAGTGGGGAGCCTGCTTCTCCCTCTGCTTGTGCTCTCTGTGTCAAATAAATAAACTCTTTAAAAAAAAAAAAAAAGGTGAAGCCAGATTCTGACTTTTAAGGCTAGCCCGTTGAGCAGACATCTGGATGTCAGACTTGAACTATCTTTAGATAGACTGAGGGCAGGTAGTGACCACCGGTTGGATCTTCCTGGTTTACAGTTCAAATGCATCTGGTAATGTGTTTAGTGGCCCATGGAGGCACAGCCCTAAGGCTGTTTCTACATGAGCTATTAGGACCATTTTGTTACATTGAGTCCTTTGTACTAAGTCTACAGAGCTTCAGGAAAAAAAGGCAGTTTTCATCCTCAAATGATTAAAGTTAGAAACTTGACAGAAAGATCAAAATACTTGGGGATTTGGACCCTGGCATTGGATGACACTAGGAAAAAAAAAAAAAAATCAGGATCTATTCCACTTTATAATGAATGTTATTAGAATCTTTTATCTAGACACATGTATTACTGAGACATATTTTTCTCTATAATCACTCTCATTGTTACCAAAAAACACAACCAAATGAACAGAAATCTTATTGGAAAATAAGGCTAGTTCAAGAAAGAAAACTTGGCCTGGTTATTTACGTAAGTGCCCCAAGAACAGATGTTTGACTTACAGACTTTAAGAGCAGCTTTGCTGAATGTTTCATATTGAATCTCTAGATGGAACTCTTTTTTTTTTTTTTTTCAAAGATTTATTTGACACACACACACAGAGCACAAGCAGGGGGAGCAGCAGGCAGAGAAAAAGGGAGAAGCACGCTCCCGGCCAAGCAAGGTGTCCTCTGTGGGTCTCAATCCCAGGGCCCTGGGACCTGAGATGAAGGCAGATGCTTAACTGACTGAGCCACCCAGGCACCCCTAGACAGAACTCTTAACAGCCTCTCCAGGCCAGAAGACAAGCCAAATCCTTGCCACCAGACATTGTGTGGAACACCTATGGATTTGGGTGAACTCCTCTCTTCTTGGAGTCCCTCAAATAGCTCTAGGTTCCTGCAGCTGTTAGAAAATGATCTTCCTGACTCACACAGTAAGTCTGCTGGGATCTCTGTCAAGAAGGTCTCATGATGCTCCTTCCAAGGGGGCTTCATTTGTTTCATAAAGTGAATCTTAATCCCTTATAGTTTTCGAGTCATGCCTGAGTCTATGCAGCTCTTTCCAACTAGGACATCCTACGGAAAGCATTGGTAATATAACCAGGGTTTCTTAAATTGTTTGTTGTAGCATTTTATTTGTTTGGGAAAGAGAGAAAGAGTGAGCATCCAGCAGGGGAAGGGGCAACTCCCCAGTAAGTAGGGAGATGAACACTGGCCTGAATCATGGGATGCTGCGATCATGACCTGAATCGAGGGCAGATGCCTAACCCACTGGGCCACTAGGAACTCCTAAAAGCAGCATTGGTAAGTGTGTCTTGTCATAAGCAGAACAATTGCTTATTGAAATTATGCAAATATATACATGTTGGCTGAAAAATATAAGAATAGTTGGGGCGCTGGGGTGGCTCAGTGGGTTAGGGCCTCTGCCTTCTGCTCAGGTCATGACCTCAGGGTCCTGGAATGGAGCCCTGCATCAGGCTCTCTGCTCTGCAGAGGGCCTGCTTCCTCCTCTCTCTCTGCCTTCCTCCCTGCCTACTTGTGATCTCTGTCAGTCAAATAAACAAATTAAACCTTTAAAAAATACATATAAATAAGAATAGTGAAAAGGAGTCTCCAAACTTGATAGCATCAGCAAGGGAAAAAGGATAAATGTTTCAATTTCTTTCCAAAAGTATATTTTGGTGACCTAAGACACAAAGTTTCTCCCATCTGTAAAAAGCATTTTTTAAAGGTTTTTCTTTACATTCCTGCTAGTTAACATACAAGGCAATATTCCTTTCGGGAGTACAAAAGTGTACAATTCCATACGACACCCAGTGCGCCTTGCAGGTGCACTCCTTATCCCATCACTCATTTAACGCATCCGCCTTCCCACCTCTGTTCTGGCAACCACCAGCCTGCTTGCTATAGTTAAGAGTCTGTTTCGTACTTTGTCTTTCCTTTTCTTGTTCTCTTTCTCATTACTCACTTGTTTTGTTTGTTGGAATCTACATAGGAGTGAAATCATCCGGTATTTGTCTTTCTCTTATTTCACTTAGCATAATACTCTCTAATTCACCCATGTTGAGGCAAATGGCAGGTAGGCAGATTAATATCCCATGTTGAACTGTTCCTCCAACAAATCCATGTCATGGACATGATGAGGGACCAGAAGGCAAGCTGAGGACAAAGCAAAAGCTGACACCCTCAACTCCCCCTCCATGGGATGCATGTGACATTCCTCAGGAGCTCCTGGCTGAAGGAAAAAACAAATAGTTAACTTATGGAGATCACACTCCTGCAAGACATGGGTGTCCCTCTGTTCTACAAATGTCCTAGAAATTTACAAAAACAAAGCATTTCTATCAATTACCCAGCTTCCAGAAGGGAATGTACATATGTTTAAGTGACTTTAGAGTCTGCAGCCCATTGACAGATGCTTGAAGAGGGCAAAATGTAATGTTCCTCCAGAAAACTCCCAACTGTCTTCATGGTAATGCCTTCTGAAGAGGGAAAAACAACCTTAACTTGACAATGGCAAGGCCTCCAGTATCCTGTGAGTCTTCGACATATGAAAATCATTTTGAAAACTCCCTTATTCCTCACCTTTCCCCAACCCCATAGTATAAAATCAGCCACCCCTCATGACCCTGGTGGCAGCAACTCTTTCTGCCCTCCTCCTCTCCCCATGCTTTAATAAAACAACATTTTGCACCAAAGATGCCTCAAGAATTTTTTCTTGGTCATCAGCTTCAGACTCCACCCCACTGAAGCTCACCTACATTCTAAAACTACAGCAGACAGAGCCAGAGCCAGGGAGGGTATTGAACATGGCACTGAGTATAGACAGGAAGTTCCCACAATGCACTGCAGCAGCTTCCCTGAGTGGTCCCCTATCTACAGTGGCTCAAATCTTGATTGGGCTTTTATCCCTGGGAGAGCAGTGCTTGAGTTCAACCACAGCACACACCTTGCTGATCCTGCCTACCCCAGTGTCCAGAAGGCTCCTTCACTGCCAACAGCTTCTCTACCACGTGACTTTTGAAAGCTATGCCCACATGAGCGCATCACCAATACCCCTCTTTATCCAGTGCTACCGAATTAGGTTTGGGCAATTTCGGTAAATATGATCCAACAGCATCCGATCATCAGTAATAAATAGGAATTCAGTTAAATCATGAAGATAAAGTAGGACTTCCCTACTCCTCAGAAACCCACCATATTTGCCAATTCCTTTCTCCCATTACATGTATTTATCACATGACACCACCAAAAGCTGCCTGTGCCTTTGCAGTGACTGAAGAGAGCCACCTCTGGGCCCCTACCCACAGTAGACACAATTTTTACATTTTCTTTTAATAGGGCTTATGCTTCTAAGGATGGTGATTTCATCAAGTTCTACATAGATTCACATGCGACATCCCAGGGTTTAATGTCTGAATTAATACCCATTGGCCTTCCAGCTCTCTAGTCTCAAGTGTTCAGTGAAGACACTCCTGCACAACCCAGGCAAAAAAGATGTTTGTGATGCCTATTAGCTGGGGGAAAAAATGAGCAAAAATATAGCTATAAATCCGGAGATAACTAGGAGATAAAACAAATAGAAATTCTTTTTCTAAATCCATGGAGTCCATTGTGCAAATTGAGACATTTGCAGTCTACATGCTCACTTTTTTATTTTATGTATTTTCGATCTGTGACCTGGGCTACAGTGTCACTCCATTTGGGAGGTTTCTCCTACTTCCAGGTTATCGATGACCTATACAGCATGGTCACATGGGCACGTGATTCAAACCAAGACCCCCACCAATAAATGGAGAACATACCTTTATTATGGGTCATGGTGGAGTGCTTGAGAGTCCCAGTTCAAGTCCACTTTTGGCCATTCAAACAAATGCCAGCTTGGGTAAGCTCTGTGGGCATCTTCTCTAGGAGAACACAGTATGGGAAATGTTTGGGAAAAGGGACAGAGGATTGCCCACAGAGGTGGATCTGATTGCCATGTCTCAAGTAACATTACCTTGTGACTCTACAGAGTATTGTCTAGGTGATGAGAGACCAGAAGGCAAGCTGAGGATGAAGCAGAAACTGACACCCCATGAACCCCCACCCCCCATGGGATATATGGGACATTCCTCATGCACTCCTAGGTGCCCTAAAGAAGTAATAAATAGTTACCTGGTAGAGATCGCAATCCTGCAAGACCTCAGTATTCCTCGGTTTACAAATGTCCTAGTGATTTACAAGGAAGAAGCCTTCTTTTATCTATAGCCAAACTTCCAGCGACCCATAACTCAGATTCCTGAAGCCCTAACATCACCCTCTTCTCCTTTAAATTGAGGGAGGTTGAGGCAGAAGGAAATGTAAATAAAATTGAATTTCTTTTAAACCTACGCCCTACTAAAAAGGATGGGGTTGAATAGGAAGAATGTAATACTGCTTCCGGAATATCCCAACTATCTTATCGTTAATGCTTTACGAGAGGGGTAAACAACCTTGACAACAGCAAGGCCCCCAGGATCCCCTGAATCTTCTTTAATATATGAATGTTCTTTCTCAAAACCTCCCTTTTTCCTTACCTCCCCCAAGCCCATACTATAGAGAGAAATCAGCCATGCCTCACAACCCCAGGGGAGCAGCGCTTTCTGCCCATGAGTTCTGTCCCTGTACTTTAACAAACCACCATCTAGCACCAAAGACATCTCAAAAATTCTTTCTTGGTCATAGGCTCCAGACTCCACCCCACAGAACCTCTCCTATATTCCAAAACCACATCATAGGAAACACACTAGCTAGCAGGGCAGGTGTCCACTCAAGGTCCCTGCAAAAGTGCTGAGTACACAAAGTGGATGGCGAGTAGCAGCACCACAGGTGAGCTAAAATATCAACAATACCCCCCACAAAACCTGTAATATATCAGTAATATCACAGTCAGCACAAGGAGGAGAAAATGATACACTAAATTAACTAGGCGGGGAAATCACCCATCATTTCAACCTTAAGGTCACTGAGGGAATGGATTCATAAGAATATTATTCTCTTCCATTACCAAATAGGTTACAGATAACACCAGTTGCCTACAGCTTTCAGTAAAATGAGATAGGGGCTGCCTGGGTGGCTCAGTAGTTAAGCATCTGCCTTCAGCTCAGGTCGTGGCCCCAGTCCTGGGATCTACCCCTGCATCAGGCTCCCTGCTCAGTGGGTAACCTCCTTCTCCCTCTCTCTCTCCCCCTGCTTGTGTTCCCTGTCAAATAAAATCTTAAAAAAAAAAATGAGATAGGTTCAGCTTGGTGGTAGAATAACACACCACTCATCACAAATTCATGTTAACATATTAAAAACCATTATGTTTGATTAATTGAAGTACATGAAGTTCACACATAGACTATGTTATGCATTTCAAATCCACTGTTACACTTGTTCAAAATACGGAATACAAGCATTAACCCCCATAGCTGATATCATGATGTGGAAGTGACTTCCTTAAGTTCCATTGCTGCTGACAGTCGCAACAGATGTGTATGCCCAGCTATATGGCATGGTAGGGAAGAGTTAGATAACCTCTTTCTGTTATCGGGGAGGATTTCTTCATTTCAATCGCATCCACTCCTATTCTCTAAAGATCGCTATTACGACGATACATCAGTAGTTAGCTGGTGCGCCACCTTTTTTTCCTTAAAGAGCAATCAGGAAAACCTTGTATGTCTAATATTCAGGAAGTTCTTTAGTTTTAGTAAATGGAGAAAAATATTGTTCTGAACACCTATTTCATGGCAACTTACATCAATGCTATAACCCTAAGCAGTGTCTCCATTTAGATTTTCTTCGTTCATGTTTTGTATTACACAGTTCTCATCTTCCAAGGAAAATGTGGGATGCATGAGTCCCCCCGAGGGCGTCAAATGTCGTTGAAGGAGCACAAATCAGGCTCATGGATTCATGCACCCAGTACAAGTAAGTCAATCTCCAGAAGTGATTTGAGAATAAAGTACATTAATATTTGTTGGTGAAAAACATCAAAAAGGCTCAATATAACAAAAAGCACATCAAAACTAATTGTACCCTTGTAAAAACTCCCCACTGAATCTTTCCAACGTAACAGCATATGCATTTTCCAAGTGTTTAACTTATCTTTTCCCTTGGACTAATAAGTACTGTCTAAATAGAGGGCATGATACACTCCTTTTACATGATATTTGTGACTTTTATTGACATTAGATGTTCAATCAGAGAGTTTTCTAATTATTTGTATGATTCAATTTACCTTCTTTAGCACTTTCTATGTTTGCAAATGTGTATATTAAAAAGAGGGTCTTTCCACAATCATCATCTTTCTAGTGTTTGAATCTAGTGTGCATTTTGGGACACTGAGTATAGACTGAATTCCAGTTAAAGGTCTTACCACATTCATCACATTTTACCATGTTGCTCCCATATGACTACGATGTGAGTTTCAGGGAGAGAGAGGGTGGACTTCTTTAGATGTGTATAGATATTTCCAATTATATTGGATGCAAGGTCTGTGATGTAAAGGTTTTACAGTCCTTACTCCTAGTCTTTACATTTTTAAAGTTTCTTGCCAGTATGATTTCTATGATGTCTGCTAAGGTGTGAGCGCTGGTTAAAGGCCTTGCCACATTCTTCGCATTTGTAAGGTTTCTCTTCAGTATGAGATCTGTGATGCTTAAGAAGATTTGAGTGCAATGAAAAGCCCTTGCCACATTCCTTACATTTGTAAGGTTTTTCTCCAGTATGATTTCTGTGATGTACAGTAAGCGATGAGCTCTGGTGAAAGGCCTTGCCACATTCTTGGCATTTGTAAGGTCTCTCTCCAGTATGAATTCTGAGATGATTACTAAGGTTTGAGTGACACTTAAAGGCCTTGTCACATACTTGACATTTGTAAGGTCTCTCTCCAGTATGAACTCTGTGATGTTGAGTAAGGTGTGAGCGCTGTTTAAAGGCTTTGCCGCATTCCTTACATTTGTAAGGTTTCTCTCCAGTATGAAATCTGAGATGATTACTAAGGGTTGAGTGACACTTAAAGTCCTTGTCACATTCTTGACATCTGTAAGGTTTCTCTCCAGTATGAACTCTGTGATGTCGAGTAAGGACTGAGTGCTGTTTAAAGGCCTTGCCACATTCCTTACATTTGTAAGGTTTCTCTCCAGTATGAATTCGGTGATGTTTACTAAGCAATGATCTCTGTGAAAAAGCCTTGTCACATTCTTGACATATGTAAGGCTTCTCTCCAGTATGAATTCTGTGATGTCGAGTAAGGTATGCCTGCTGGTTAAAGGACCTACCACATTCCTTACATTTGTAAGGTTTCTCTCCAGTATGAATTCTGTGATGTCGAGTAAGGTATGCCTGCTGTT
>NC_081573.1:2415995-2517175 GCF_022355385.1 Mustela nigripes
TAAAGGACCTACCACATTCCTGACATTTGTAAGGTTTCTCTCCAGTATGAATTCTGTGATGTCGAGTAAGGTATGCCTGCTGGTTAAAGGACCTACCACATTCCTTACATTTGTAAGGTTTCTCTCCAGTATGAATTCTGTGATGTCGAGTAAGGTATGCCTGCTGTTTAAAGGACCTACCACATTCCTGACATTTGTAAGGTTTCTCTCCAGTATGAATTCTGTGATGTCGAGTAAGGTGTGCCTGCTTGTTAAAGGACCTACCACATTCCTTACATTTGTAAGGCTTCTCTCCAGTATGAATTCTGTGATGTTGAGTAAGGTTTGACTGCTGACTAAAGGACCTACCACATTCCTTACATTTGTAAGGTTTCTCTCCAGTATGAATTCTGTGATGTTGAACAAGTGTTGAGCAAATTTTAAAAACTTTGCCACACTCTTTACATTCATAGAGTTTCTTTCCAGTATGGATTTGCCTATGTTTCCTTAGAGATGAGCGGTACTTGAAGGTTTTACAACATTCTTCACATTTGTATGATTTCACTTCAGTACTCATTTGCTGATGCTGAGATTGGGTTGAGTGCCAGTCAAAGACTTTACCACATCCCTTAAAAATGGGTGTTTTCTCTCCACTAGGGATCATCTTCTTTCTACTTAGTCTTGATGACTGACTAAATGTGGGACCACGTTTAGCATATCTGAATGGGTTTTTGGCCTCATGAATTCTCTGATCATCACCAATATTGGAGGACTGCTGAGGACCATTCTCACACTGACTGGATTCATCAGGATTTTCTCCCAAATGGATACTCTCATGTGTAATAAGGTTAGACCTCTGATGAAAGACTTCCCCACATTTATAACATTCATACTGGTTCTCTGAAAACTGAGTCCTCACACGTCTCTGAACACTGCAGCCCTGGTTAAGTGTTTTCTCAGATTCAGGGCACTGAGCATTGCTGTCTCCATTGGAAGGGCTCTGGTCATTCTGGAGGGTCAACTCCTCAGTGAAGCCTCTCTCGTATGGATCCCGCTTAGCACTTTGTTCTTCATTATTCAATCTCTGATTTTCAGAAGTATCTGATGGGGTCAGTCCAATCCCGTTTTGAAAATGGTTCCAATCATTGTTTTCAGCACAGACTAGATAACTTTCCAGATTGTCCAAACTGTCTTTCTGCAAAGAGCTGTGTTGGAATACTTGAATGGAGCTCTTGATGACAGAAACACACTGCTTTGTGGAAACAGCTGACTTAAAAAGGGAGGTTTTCCACGATGTTTTATATCTTTCACTATTCGGGTCATTTTGAGTCTTATTAAATGCCGCTGCCTCAGATGGGCTACGTCCTTCATGGTATCCGTGATGCCCTTCCCTCTCTCTATTACCGTCCCAGTCTGTCATTAAGTATACATTTTCAAGAGCACTATTTTTGTATCTACACATCGTCACTTTTTGGAAAGAAGCTTCTATGCTCGGCTTTTGCAGGAAATTCTGAATGTCATGTGAAGATTTGGCTGAAAGATATCAAATAAGAAAAAAGGAAACTCATTGAACTTACTACTTTCAGATGAATATACTGATGATTTGTAACATACAAGCTTCCAGTCAATCAGAGAGTGTCACAAAGATGGCTGGGAAGGAATCATCAGAATTTCCTTCTTCCATGGACACCCTACCTTGGAACACAACATACTGACCACATACCCTAATAGATAATTCTGTGATACTGTCATGTTCTAGCACAAGTCCCTTCCTGCATCTCAAATAATCTGAAAAAGTGCCACATGAGCGTAAAATTAGAAGGATGGTTATTTAAACATAAAACTAAAATGAACCGGGATGCCTGGGTGGCTCAGTTGGTTAGGCAGCTGCCTTCGGCTCAGGTCATGATCCCAGCGTCCCGGGATCGAGTCTCACATCGGGCTCCTTGCTCCGCAGGGAGCCTGTTTCTCCCTCTGACTCTGCCTTCCACTCTGTCTGCCTGTGCTGGCTCTCGCTCACTCTCTCTCTGACAAATAAATAAATAAAATCTTTAAAAAAATAAAAAAATAAAAAACTGAAATGAACCAAATAGAAAAAAATCCAACATATTCAATAGGTCAAGATTGTAAGCTTCTCCTCTATGATCAGAAATGAGGTAATGAAGTAACACTACCACTGCCTTTCAACATGGTACTGGACATTCTAGTCAGAACTGGGGAAGAAAAACCCCATAAAAAGAATCCAAACTAAAAAAAGAAAAAGTAAAATTATCTGTGTTCACAGAAGATATGATCTATAAAAGACCCTAAAGAATCCTAATTTAATTTTTCTGTGCTCTTTTTCTATTGTTTGTATTGTTTATTTCTGCTAAATGTTGTCTACAACACTTTCCATTTTCCAATTTTTTTATGCAATACATAGCTGAGTTAAAAAAAAAAAAAAACATGGATGGAACTAGAGCATATCATGCTTAGCGAAATAAGTCAAGCAGAGAAAGACAACTATCATATGATCTCCCTGATATGAGGAAGTGGTGATGCAACATGGGGGCTTAAGTGGGTAGGAGAAGAATCAATGAAACAAGATGGGATTGGGAGGGAGACAAACCATAAGTGACTCTTAATCTCACAAAACAAACTGAGGGTTGCTGGGGGGGGGGGGTTTGGGAGAAGGGGGTGGGATTATGGACATTGGGGAGGGTATGTGCTTTGGTGAGTGCTGTGAAGTATGTAAACCTGGTGATTCACACACCTGTACCCCTGGGGATAAAAATATATGTTTATAAAAAATAAAAAATTAATTCAAAAAAAAAAAAAAAAAGAGCTGGAAGGGTGCTTGAGTGGCTTGGTGGGTTAAGCATCTGCCGCCAGCTCAGGTCATGATCTCAGGGTCCTGGGATCAAGTCACGCATTGGGCTCTCTGCTTGGCAGGGAGCCTGCTTCCTCCTCTCCTCTCTCTACCTACTTGTGATCTCTGTCTCTCAAATAAATAAACAAAATCTTTAAAAAAAGAAAAAAAGAAGAAAAACTTAACTTTCCATGAGAAACAAGGAAAGGAAAAAACTTAGATGAAATTTAGTAGTACAAGAAAGTAACAAAGAGGGCGCCTGGGTGGCTCAGTGGGTTAAGCCGCTGCCTTCGGCTCAGGTCATGATCTCAGGGTCCTGGGATCGAGTCCCGCATCGGGCTCTGCTTAGCAGGGAGCCTGCTTCCTTCTCTCTCTCTGCCTGCCTCTCAGTGTACTTGTAATTTCTCTTTGTCAAATAAATAAATAAAATCTTTAAAAAAAAAAAAAAGAAAGTAACAAAGATAAATCTGAAATAAATAAAATAGAGACGAGAATAGTAACAGAACAATGAATGAAATGCCCAGTTTACCCGAAATACTAAAACTGGCTGTGCTTTAACTTGGTCAGCATTTATATACTACCAAATCAGGTAACTTAGGAATAAAAACAATAACAACAATAGATAATTCCTAAAATTGCACAAGTCACTAAATCTGAATTATCTACCCTCTACCAAATAAATGGGAACTCTTCTTACACCAGAAACAGGAATTTAAGTTATATTTGGAAACAAAACTCTCCCAGCACAGAAAAGCCCAAGACCTAGGGATGTTACAACATTTGATGCAGTCACTGAGTTCCCTAAGTCAAATCTCTCTCTTGCTCAGATTATTTTCCTTTTTTGTGTCCTTGAGGTCAGAAAGTCCTTCCCCTGTTGCCTCCAGCTAGCTGTTTATTGCATCAATCCTGTATTCAATCTCATTTATTGCATTGTTTTTTTTTAATTTTTTTATTATTTTTTAAATTTTTTAAAAGATTTTATTTATTTATTTGACAGAGAGAGAGATCACAAGTAGGCAGAGAGGTAGGCAGAGAGAGAGAGGAGGAAGCAGGCTCCCCGCTGAGCAGAGAGCCCGATACGGGACTCGATTCCAGGACCCTGAGATCATGACCTGAGCCGAAGGCAGCGGCTTAACCCACTGAGCCACCCAGGCGCCCCTCATTTATTGCATTGTTAATCTCATTTATTTTTTTAAAAAAATTATTTATTTGAGAGAGAAAGAGCATGAGTAGGAGCTACCGAGGGAGAGGGAGAGTATCAAGTAGCACACTGAATGTCGACACTGACACTGGCTCCTAGGATCCTGAAATCACTACCTAAGCTTAAACCAAGAATCAGATATAATTGAGACACCCATATGCTCCATTTTTTCCCCTCTTAACTCTTGCCTCTGTGGTAAAGTTCTCAGCACTCTTTTCTCAAACCTGTGAGTATCCCTATGATTGTTGCCTTTAATTCTCCATTGCGTATGTTACTGACAACCGCTTCCCTTCGATCTCTGACCATGGCCGTATTTTTTTGTTTCTTTTGGGATAAATTCTTCCATCATGGCATTTTGTCTAAGTCTGCCTTCCTCTCTGTGTTAGAAAAGCCAGTGATGTGTCCTGCTACATCCTTCTAGTCAGTGGTCTGCAGAGGCTCTCCTTGCCTTCTGTAGACAGTATTTGCTCTCTGGTCTGAATGTGGTCAGTTTTACCTAGGTGAGCTCTGGTCTGCTTGTGAAATGAGACCTGAAATCACCTCCACCAGAACGGAGGTTGTGCAGAACTCTCTGCTCAGGAGATGTGGTGTGGGCAGGGGCCCACCTTTCTGGGCCTGAGGTAAGCTAGACTGAGATGGTCAGTCCAACCAGAGCACAGGGGACTGGGGCTTAGGAAGCAAGCCAGACAGCCAATGTCCTCACTGACTGGGACACTGGGACACTGCTCTGAGATTATGCTACAGGGCAGGAGAAGGAAATGCTGCCATCTAACTCCTGTGTTCTTAGACACATATCCCACTGAATGTTTCCTCACAGGGAAACACGCCTAGACTAGTGAATACTCTTCCCACTGTGTCCCCCAGTCATTCTTCTGATCTCTGTCTGCAGGTTGTCTGTACCCAGGTTGCTTGCCTTCCTTCTCTCCAGGAGTAGCACAACACCTTCTTGGCTCTATCCCAGCCAAGTCTGCTGACCTTTAGAACTCTAGGCAAGGGATTTCTGTGCTAGTTCCAAGAACTCATGAAATTCAACCCCTCTTGTTTTGCACACCAGGGGCTTTGGAGAAACATCCTCCTGTGCTTTCCCTCTGTCATACCACTTTCCCCACAATCAGGGATGCCTGCCTTCCATAGCACTGTAATTCTTCCCTCCCTCAACCATGTCTCCAAACTTTCTGCCATCTATGATGTGGCGTCTTCTCTCCTGTAACTTGGGGAGTATGATCTGTCAGTCTTCATGGCCATTTCTGGAGTACTGAGGGTGATTTGGTTTTATCTAATTGTGTTCCTTAGATGTGATGTGTCTAGCGCCCCCTATTACAAGGCCATTTTCCTCTCCTGGGAATCCTTGTTAGAGCTCTGTGAAAAGAAGGGCCTGGGTGGCTCAGTGGGTTAACGCCTCTGCCTTTGGCTCAGGTCATGATCCCAGGGTCCTGGGATTGAGCACTGCATTGGGCTCAGTAGGGAGCCTGCTTCCCCCTCTCTCTCTGCCTACTTGTAATCTCTGTCTGTCAAATAAATAAATAAGATCTTTAAAAAAATAAAAAAAGGGCGCCTGGGTGGCTCAGTGGGTTAAGCCACTGCCTTCGGCTCAGGTCATGATCTCAGGGTCCTGGGATTGAGTCCCGCATAGGGCTCTCTGCTCAGCAGGGAGTCTGCTTCCCTCTCTCTCTCTGCCTGCCTCTCTGTCTACTTGTGATCTCTCTCTGTTAAATAAATTAATAAAATCTTAAAAAGAAAAAGAAAAAGAAACCTGTGTAAACTTAAAAAATTTAAAACACTGAAGAATACAAACCCAACACATAAAAAATTTGTTGTTTCTACATAAAAAAGAATTCCAAAAGTAAAGACATAATACATTCAGAGGAACATCCCCCCAAATAAAATGCTTATAATTCAACATAATGATATCAAATCTGGAACAATGAAAACTATAAAATAGTGTGCAGGAATTGAAAGAAGAAATAAGTGGAAACACATCGATGTATCTCCACTCAAATACTTAAGACTATTGACCTATCAATAAAACTTCAATTGACCTGCAGATTTAATGTACTCTCTATCAAATTCCCAATGCTATTTTTTGCAGAAAGAACAAAATGCACCCTAACTTTACATGGATGTCACAGGATAACACATACCCAGAATAATCTGGAAAATGAACAGCACACATCATGATTTAAGGCATACTGTAAAGTCACAGTTATCAAAATAATATACTACAGATATAAAGATAAGCACAGAATAAGGGATGAGTTTAGATGATCTAGACATATATTTCTCCAATGTTACTGTGTATGACAATCAACTGAGGCCTTGTTAAAATTCATATTCTGATTCCGATTTCTGGGTTGGGTCTAAGTTTCTATATTTTTCACAAGTGTGCAACTTATGCCCATATTTTCAATTCCACAGTTCTAAATTCCATAAATGAATGAATGAATAAATGATGGATGGATGGATGAATGAATGAATGAATAAAATAAAAATAAAAAGTAAAATAAAATAAATATCATGGGTGGGACTGCATCAGTGGCTCAGTTGGGTAAGCATCTATTTTGGCTTAGGTCGTGAACTCAGGGTTTTGGGACTGAGCCCCACAGCACGCTTTGTGCCTCTTTAGAGACACATGAAGAATGGAGAGAAATCAAAGAGTCGTTAGGTCTAAAATCATGGCAATGGAATCCGTCACAAGAAACGACTTGTGTAAGCAACTGCAAAGAAACTACAGTACATTTTCAGAATACATTTCAATATGTTAGTGATGTTGTGGGGGGAAAAAAGAATAGAAAACCTCAGTAACTGCAGAAACCATATAGCACATTGATTTTTAATACACTTCTGATTGAAATTGTAAAAATAATGAGGTGTTTAGAGAAACACAAATCATTCTATCTCTCTGGGCTTGCTATAAGAAGAAAATTCTGAAACCAGTAAAAAAAAAACTAACCATGAAGGATGAAATGATGAATTAGATTCCAAAAATATTAAGAATTTCTTTGCATCACAATCTTAAGAGATAGAAATAGAAGTACAGTGAGAGAGGAGACAAAGAACTCATTCTCATAATATATGCAGAACTACAAAGACTAAAGAAAAAAATACCATAACAGAAAAAAAGGGGCACAATAAGTAAGACACTTTGACAAAGAGATTATCCATAGGTTAATACCCAACTTCATACTAGTAGAGAGTAACAACAAAACAAAAAAGCAAATAAAACCACAACTTGGTAACATCACTTGCTAACCCAAAGCCCGACACCAAAATCACATAAGCTACCAAGTTTTAGAAGGCACGCAGATAAGCCAGAAGTCCTAGGAATCACTGCTGGTGTGTGTGAACAATGGTACAAGTTTTGGGGGGAAGGGTTTGGTAGTATCTATTAAAACTGAACATATCTAACCTAAGTACCCAGATTCCAGTCCCACATCAAACAGCCAGCAGATATGTGTACATGTTCCACTGAAAGACAAATCATAGATTTTACACGTCAGTACTAGTTATGACAGGCCTGCACAGAGAACCATCCCCCCTCCTGTTAACAATAGAATGAGGCGGCTGGTATCCACATAACGGAACGGGATTGCTCCACTCTAATGAATGATGCACAGTAACATGCAGGAAAACCAACCAATTCACAAATACTGAGAAAGAAAAAAAAGCCGAATACAAGAGTCCCCATTGCCTGATGATATTTCCACAAAGTAAAAAAGGGAGCACAGCAATCCCTTGCCTTAGACACTGAAATGGTGCTGAGATTAGGGGGAAAGTTACTGAGACCTCAACAGGGATTCAGAGGACAATATTGTGTTTCATGACCTCAAAGGCTTATACAGATGAGATCAGTCTGTGATATTCCATGAAGCTGTTTGCTTGTGATCTGTACATGTGACGTGACCTTTCTTTCTTTCTTTTTTTTTTTTTAAGATTTTGTTTATTGGGACGCCCAGGTGGCTCAGTTGGTTAAGCAACTGCCTTCGGCTCAGGTCATGATCCCAGCGTCCTGGGATCGAGTCCCACATCGGGCTCCTTGCTCCGCAGGGAGCCTGCTTCTCCCTCTGCCTCTGCCTGCCATTCTGTCCGCCTGTGCTCGCTCTCTCTCCCTCTCTCTCTGATAAATAAATAAATTTTAAAAAAAAGATTTTGTTTATTTATTTGACAGAGATCAGAAACAAGCAGAGAGGCAGGCAGAGAGAGGGGGGAAGCAGGCTCCCCACCAAGCAGAGAACCCAATGTGGGGCTTGATCCCAGGACCCCGAGACCATGACCTGGGCTGAAGGCAGAGGCTTAACCAACTCAGCCAACCAGATGCCCCAATAAATAATTTGTTAAAAATTAAATTAAAGGGCGCCTGGGTGACTCAGTGGGTTAAGCCGCTGCCTTCGGCTCGGGTCATGATCTCTGGGTCCTGGGATCGAGCCCCGCATCGGGCTCTCTGCTCAGCAGGGAGCCTGCTTCCTCCTCTCTCTCTCTGCCTGCCTCTCTGCCTGCTTGTGATCTCTCTCTGTCAAATAAATAAATAAATCTTTAAAAAAAATTAAATTAAAAATAGAAACAAAAGCCATATCATCAAAAACATAGATGTAAGTATGAAAAATATACATATACTGACAAACTGAAATTAAAGTAGGAAGGAATTTCACACTGTGACTAGATTTCAAATGCATGCTTTAAAAAAAATGCATGCTTTTATTTCTAGCTGAAGCAGTATGTTACTGGAAACAGAATGGTCACAAAGAATGAACTGTAGAATTATTTTTTTAAATATGAACACAAGGAAACACAAGAAACAAAGAGTTAAAAAAAATAGATAAAGTCTAAGGAAAAACATAAAACAACTCAGTAAATGCAAACCCAACCTCCACTGGAACACTGGACATAAATAAAAAAAATATTAACGGTAACAGTAAACTCTGCTTGAATATATTTCACTGGAGTTTTCCTGGAGCATTAACTAGAACACAAGATAAAATCAAAAGGCATTAACTAGAACACAAGATAAAATCAAAAAACAAAACAG
Source organism: Mustela nigripes (assembly GCF_022355385.1). Lineage (NCBI taxonomy): Eukaryota > Metazoa > Chordata > Mammalia > Carnivora > Mustelidae > Mustela > Mustela nigripes. The sequence continues at coordinate 2,425,047 of NC_081573.1, forward strand.
AACAAAAATATATTCCACAACCAATCAAATAACCAGCTTCACAATATGCATATTGTATAATCTTTAGCATGAAAGGAGTTTATCCCTGTCAATATCAAATGTTACACTATGTAAATATTCTACTTCATGGATGACAAACATTTGTGTGCATATTTATATACAGAAACGTAAAAATATACACACATAAACACTGGCATATAGAGAAATATGTTTAGCTTGAAACACAAAACCATCCATCACAGAGGGATGACGACATCAAACTAGAACCTGTCTGCATCAGACCTCCATGGCAACTCTCAGTACTCAGTGGTGAGGCCAAAGTAGCCCCTGAATCCCAGAGACCAAGAGGGTCATTAAAAAAGTAAGAGGAGTGATTTCACTTTGATTACAAGGCTCCTCCTTATGGCCAGCACAGCCCTACCATGAAGGACCAAAACAAACTACAATTGCTCCACCAAGAAAAACCCCCATGGGCATCCAGCATTCCCCAAATGGCAGGCCCCTTTCTGGGTGGCCAACTGAGATCTCACGTCATGGGGAACCCTGGGAGGAATCTGGTGCTGGACCAGAGGACCTCACAGACACGGGCAAGGTGGGCAGGGCTACAACGACCAGTGATCAAGGGCACCTCGGGCTCAGTCAGTTAACTGTCTGCCTTCATTTGGCTAAGGTCATGATCCCGGGGTCCTGGGATGGAGCCCTGCATCAGGCTCCCTGCTCAGCGGGAAGCCTGCTTCTCCCTCTCCCTCTGCCTAGCTCCTCCCACCTATGCTCCTTCTGACAAATAAATAAACCTTAAAAAAATAAAAAGGTGATCAGATCTTGGAAGACTGCCAGACTAGACTGTGTCCCGCCCTGCAGACACACTGAGAGACCCCAGGGACTCTGCTCATGTGCAGGGCTAGATGGAACTTCCTGGTCAAGGTTTGTCACCAGCTAGGCTTGTGTTTGGTCATTGCCAACACACTGCACTAGAGCATTAAGGACATTCTATCCCTCTGTCTGGGCAGGCCTGCAAACAGGCAGTCACTTTCCACTGCTGACCATAGCTTCCGCTGCTATCATATCAGGATGCCTGAACATAGGCCCTGGGCGAGCACAGAGCCCATGTCATATGGCTACTGAGGAGAGCAGCAAGCCAGTAACATGGCCCAAGTGTGGAGCATAACGTCTCTCTGCAGGATGACCAGTGAACTTGTGTTGAACAGTGAACTGGGGCGGTCTCAGAGCCCAACCTACTGTACTCTTTCTGCAACAGAGAATGGGCTTCAGTCCTGCCAACGTCTGTACATAACCTGGGGATCCACCTGACCGGGGACATGCCAGCACTGGCTTGGAAAACACTCGGGCCCACAGCTGCCAATGGGTACATATCTGACCCTCTGTGAACACAGAAAATAACATTAGCAACCAAATTACTGCAAATGTTTAAACTAAAAGTTGCCATGGTCCCTGGGATACCTCTAGAATGAATGACAGATGACTGAGGCTAAAACCTCTCAAAGGTGCCTTCATTCCATTCCAGTAAAGGGAAAGGTACAGATAGCAGCGTGAGCAATTCCGCAGGATTCCAGGGACCATCTGGACCAGACAGACCACTGTAGTTTTCACACGCATGCAGTCTACTCAGCTTTCTTCTGAGGTTCAAAAGCTACATTCAAATGGAGAGCATTCAGCATGGAACAGGACTGCTGGGCTACCTTTTTCATGAAAAATAAAATCTAAAATATTCACCGAAGTCTCACATATTCCTCTGCATAATACCTACAATGTATGTCCCATGGTTACTAATGCTTTATCTATATGTTTTTTTAAGATTTTATTTATTTATTTGATAGAGAAAGAGAGATCACAAGTGGGCAGAGAGGAAGGGGGGGGTGGGGACCAGGCCCCCTGCTGAGCAGAGAGCCCAATGCAAGGCTTGATCCCAGGACCCTGAAATCATGACCTGAGCTGAAGGCACAGGCTTACCCCACTGAGCCACTCAGGTGCCAGTTGCTTTATCTATTTTAATGTATTTAATATCCTTAATTCTGTGTGTTAGTGCTAATGTTATTGTCCTTTTACTGGCAGTAATGGTTTAGATACAAGAAGGTTGAGTGACTATCTCAATATTGGTAGACTCAGGGTTTGACCCTGGATACCCTGCACATCAACACGAGGCACCCTGGTCCAATGCTCTTCCAGAAGGTGACTCATGCTTGCATTCTTTTTCATCTTCAACATGTAGCGGTTGAACCAGAAGCCCTCACATGGAGCAGGTTCCCTAAACTGGGACTTTAAAGTGAAAATTCCAGCTCAAAGCACACACATGTAGCCTGAGTGGCTTTCCGGTTGACTACTTAAGACTCAGAGGTCAGGTGTCCAAAGTCAAAACACAGGGAAGGCCCAGCACACACAGGAGTCCACTTTCACACGTGGAGATTATGGACCTGTACCCTGACTACATTTTGCATAGGCTAATACCCTTCCTGAGGCACTGAGCTCTAAATGTGTCCCCAGACACTGGTTCTCAGCATCTGTTCCCTGGACAGGGACCTGAGAATGCGTAAGAAAAGAAATTCAGGAGTTACACCCCAGACTTATTGACATGGTAATATAGGGATAGGCAAAGCAATCCAAGATTTCAAACTGTCCTGGTGATTCTGATGCAGGCAAAATCTGATTACCTCTGAAGGAAATGTCATGGGTCATCCCAGAGTTATCCACAGATAAGTCACTCTCAGAATCCCTCTATGCTTGTGATCATGCTACTGTTGTGACATACACTTAGACAACTCACACACAACATACACAAGACACATTTTCTTTTTTCATAAATTAATCTGACTCTAATGAAGTCTATCTTGGCTTCCTTCTTTTCCATCTCTGCTTTCTCTCAATACTCTCCTTGAGCTTTCTGGAATCACCCCAAACACACCTCTGGTCGCATTCTTGTATAAAGGTAATATAATTAAAATGAATGTGCACTTATGTAAATATTTTATCAACTAAGTTATGACATACACACAAGACATTGATACATGTCATGTATTATATTGAGATGGCATCCACCATTTTCACTGTAAATCTGTTGATGATGATTTTTACCGTTAGATCATAAATAATTGCAGGCTTAAGGAGCTCATCAGCATTCAATTTGCATGCAGCATAAAATCCATGTGCATTAAGATTAAAGATGCTCTAAATTTTAGCATCTTTTTTTTAAAATATTTTATTTATTTATTTGAGAGAGAGACAGTGAGAGAGAGCATGAGCGAGGAGAAGGTCAGAGAGAGAAGCAGACTCCCCATGGAGCTGGAAGCCTGATGCGGGACTCGATCCCAGGAATCCAGGATCATGACCTGAGCCGAAGGCAGTCGACCAACCAACTGAGCCACCCAGGCGTCCCTTTAGCATCTTTTTAAAAAACAGTTTCAGTGCAAAGTGTGATTACCTTTCTCTCAGATGCTGTGAACCAGTTCACAGAGCAAGAGCCATTTGCAAACATCTCTATGTCCACCTGTGCTACACTTCCACATTTCTACTTAGACTGACTCCTATGACAGAGTTCTGGTCAACGGCATGGTGGAGTAGGCCTTGGGGAGGATGGCTTTCCCTGAATGAACACGAAGAGGCATCAATTCAAATTTCTTAAGTGGAAACAGACTTACACTGTTTCCTTTGCTGTCTTCAACATGGACTGATGCCTGGTGTGTGTGTGGTGGGGAGGAGCAGGTATCTTGGGGCCATTAGAGAGCTAGTATGAACAGAATGCCGAGGGAGGACCATATCGCAGAGAAGAAATAAAAGATGAGAGTGCACTTTAGTGTGTCTGAGCCATTCTATCAGGCCTGAACACCTATCTACTCACTGTATACATAACACAAAATACACATCTTCTTTTCTATGCATACACATCAGTCTTTTCTTTTTTTTTTTTTATTTTTTTCAACTTTTTAAAAAAGATTTTATTTATTTATGTGACAGAGAGAGAGATCACAAGTAGGTAGAGAAGCAGGCAGAGAGAGAGGGGGATGCAGGTTCCCTGCAGAGGACCCTGAAATCATGACAGGAGCTGACGGCAGAGGCTTCACCCACTGAGCCACCCAGGTGCCCCACACATCAGTCTTTTCTTGGTAGACCTGACCACAAAGTAACAGGTATTGAAAAATGCATTATTATCCCTCCAATGTTAAATGTGAGGATAACATGTACTTAATCTGATTAGTTTCTACAACTGATGCAAGTCCTCTTTCCACTCAGGTTAGGAGGACTGTAGGGACAGCATGGGCTGTGAAACAACATAGGGACAGCTAGCCCCCAAATTGGGTAGGCTGTCTGAAGCAGAAATGGTCACTGCTGATGATTCCCTTATAACCAAGGAATTCATGAATCCGTGAAGAAAGCATCTTACTTCTCTGAATCCTAGAAAATCCCCACCATTCTCAAGTCCCCATCTCTGTCACATTTGCTCATCACAAGTAGCTTCCGAAGGCCTTGCAGTGACCAAAGGGAGCTCCCTACAGAACTTGCCCACATCAAGAATTCTCCATATTTGGTGTTTTGTAGGACTTCTCTTCCTCTCAAACTAGGTCATCATCATTTTTTATCTGTCCTCACAACTCTCTCAGTGCCAAGTGTCTAAATCAATCCTGTGGCCCACTGATGGTGTTTTCCAAAGCTTCCAATGAAGTGGTAATGACAATGTATTTAAATCTGAGATATGGCCTCAAATTATCTTGTTACCAATGATTTACTAATAAACTAGAAAATTCCATGGTACTTCTTTTTTTTTTTTTTTTTTTTTAAAGATTTTATTTATTTATTTGACAGGCAGAGATCACAAGTAGGCAGAGAGAGAGGAGGAAGCAGGCTCCCCACTGAGCAGAGTCTGATGCGGGGCTCGATCCCAGGACCCTGGGATCATGACCTGAGCCGAAGGCAGAGGCTTCAACCCACTGAGCCACCCAGGCGCCCCCCATGGTACTTCTAATGAGCTACAAGAGCCTGTGTGACTTGGGGGAGGAAAGAGCAGTGACGATGGGGCCTCCATAGCATAAAAAGGAAGGTCAGCTCTGATGCCTACACATCACCAGAATGGAAATAAGGAGACAGAAGAACTGGAGATGATTTGGAAAGGAAACGAGAAAAATTTACATTTCTAAATTCAGTCAGTAGCACAGCCTTGTTCAAGGGTCCTCTCCCACATGAAGAATTCGTGCCAAAGCTCTAGCCTAGATGTGTTTCATCTCTTACCCTGAGCTATATCATCACTCCTCCCCCCCCCATTTTTTAAAGACTTGATTCATTTATTTAACAGAGAGAGAGGGAGAGGGTGAGAGCACAAGCAGATGGAGTGACAGGCAGAGGGAGAAGCAAGGCTCCCTGCTGAGCAAGGAGCCCGATACAGGACTCGATCTTGGGACTCTGGGATCATGATCTGAGCAGAAGACAGAGGTTTAACCCACTGAGCCACCCAGGCGTCCTGAAGTCTCTACGTTTTCACCAAATCAAACTGTTACAGTGAAGTGAGCAACCTGGATGATGTCACTTCCAAGAAAGGAAGATTACTTCTCCAATCACAAAGAAAAGAATGAATGTTATCAATTAAACTACATGGAATATCATATGCTCCCTGGAGAATTACTCCCATGTGCACATTAAATTCTGAACACCAAGTCATTTCATGCAAACTGTTCTTAAAATCCTTGAGATTTTAAGATTATGCAGATTGGAAGAGAAGCAGAGTGGATCCTGCAAGAGTTAACACCCAGGTACACAAGATAGGATTTACATGCAGAGAGTCTCAAACCAAGATACTCGAGATTTAGGAACTATAAGTTCCGTACTATTCCTTTTTTTTTTTTTTTATAAAGATTTTTATTTATTTATTTGACAGAGAGAGAGATCATAAGTAGACAGAGAGGCAGGCAGAGAGAGGAAGGGAAGCAGCCTCCCTGCTGAGCAAAGAGCCCAATTTGGGGCTCAATCCCAGGACCCTGAGATCATGACCTGAGCTGAAGGCAGAGGCTTTAACCCACTGAGCCACCCAGGCGCCCCAGTTCCGTACTATTCCTAACATGAATATATAATACTTTTGCTTGCTAGGATATCATCAGTTTTGAAACCTGGAAATGTTCTCCTCAGAACCAATATTCCTTTTCCTTCTGAAGACACAGGTGTGATACATACATATATGTGCTTCCTCTTAGTTGGTGCTGTTACTCGAAAATCTATCTTTAGGGAGCCTGGGTGGCTCAGAGGGTTAACCCTCTGCTTTTGACTCAGGTGGTGATCTCAGGGTCTTGGGATCCAGCCCTGTGTCGGGCTCTCTGTTCAGTGGGGAGCCTGCTTCCCTCTCTCTCTCTGCCTGACTCTCTCCCTACTTGTGATCTCTCTCTCTCTGTCAAATAAATAAAATCTTTACAAAAATTACTTTCAGTTCAAGAAAGTGTTTCTCTCATGCAAGGAAAATATAATTTCACCAATAGATGATGAAATGAATTCTATTGTTATGACAACTCCACAGACATGATACAACATACACTGACCACTGACCAATGAACTACGCAAGAGGAGTAACATAGTATGTATGCGTAATATTGATACAGACCAATACATACATAATTTTTTGGCAAAGGGCCTAAAAGTGATTTAGATTTGAGGAAAACTCACATTGTCTTAAAATCTATTGAGTTAAAAATTGTCACCCTATAATAATATAATAAAATAAAACAGGTAAAAAGGAAACCCAGATGACTTTGTGATATGGGAAGTCCAAGACAAAAAGAAGCACATGATCATGGAATTGCAAAACCAGAGTAAGTCCAAATTTAATCCAAAACATTTTACTTAAAAAGGATGAGTTATTTAAAAAGAAAACCACCATGTAACTGTATTTTTAGACTGTGACTGTGACCCCATAAAAAACAAGCAGTGGAATTATTGGCATGTCTTCACGGATAGTCAAATTGCAATGAATAGTCATTAATATCAACCAGAAAAACATCTAATGAAAAATTTTACCAATAAGGACTTACAAGACATTAAAAATATATCATGTTATTAACAGAGTCCTCTTTTGATGCAGAATGTATAATTCATTCTGTAGAACAGCAAGCAAAATCCTTTCATTTCCAGATGAAAAATACCTAAAATATACTGACAAAGACTTTACATAAGTATTTGGATGAATTCACGTATATTCTGAAGAAAGCAGAACAAAAATCTAATGACTGACCTTCCCTGATCTAAAACTACATTTATAAACAGAAGTTTTTCTTAAACATGGGGACTATACTAATGATCTACCTCACTTCTTATAAAGCAAATGCCCATGTCCTATCAGGATTTGGGATTTAAGAAACATCAGAAATAAATCTCGGGGTGCCTGGGTGGCTCAGTGGGTTAAGCCTCTGCCATTGGCTCAGGTCATGATCTCAGAGTCGTGGGATCGAGCCCTGCATTGGGCTCTCTGCTAGGTGGGGAGCCTGCTTCCTCCTCTCTCTCTCTGCCTACATGTGATCTCTGTCTGCCAAATAAATAAATACAGTCTTAAAAAAAAAAAGAAATGAATCTCAACAACAACTAATTAAAAAATAAAAACACATGGCAAAGTCACAATAACTATATTTATTTATATTTGTATATATATAAATATAAACATATATATTTATATAAAATAGTCATTTTATATAAAATGAAATTATGAAATGATGCAATTATTAATAAATAAAGCAACAACTGAGACTGTATTATAGGCTACAAATGTTGAGTTCCAAACGTTCTAGCCCCCCATGGCATTATTTAGGTATGAATTCTAGGAAACAAACATACATTACATTACTTCACCACTGAGGAATGGAATACAGAGTGGAAACATTTCTACTATTAGTTCATACAGAACTTACCTGGCAGGGGAGATACCAGGATCAAGTTCATATGAAGTAAAACCAACTTTTGAAAGGGAGTAAAGGATCAGACCTTGTCATTTCAGGGAGGTACTTTCTGATCTGATAATGCTACTGAGTCTCAATTTTGTATAGTTCAGATTAAAGCCTCCATAACATTGGAAAGCATAAATCAAGAAAACATGGGATGTCTGTCTCCAGTGCTCCCAGCATTTCTGCACCAAATCCCATTATGCCCACCACTACCCTCAAATGTACCTCCCATGAGGCAAAACAGAACTTACAAAGGACTCAACACTAAGGTTTTTAGAAATAAAGTGACTTCCCTGGGTCCCTCATGGCAATGGAGAAGCTCTCAGATCATGGAGGCCCTCCCACTCCCAGGGCAGTTGCCTCGCCCTCACTACAGCACTCAAGCTGAAGGAGAATCCCTAGAGAATGTAACAGCCTGATAATCTTGGATAGCAGATGTCCCTCAGTGACAGGGAGACCAGCACCACCAGGCTTCCTAAACTAATCTCCATTCAAGGAAATCTCCTCCTTCACATTTGGACGTCACCTCTGTCACCCACTTCATTCATTCCCACCTACCTGGATGGATGACTACTGTCTCCTTTCTTATCACATCCCAGAGCTGCTTCTTTTGTTCTAAAAAGGAGACAAAGTCTGGATTGGATGTAATGAGGCCTGTTTTTTATAAAAAAAGAAAGTGAGTATCACTGGAGATTCTTTCAATCACAGTTGTGCTTGGTAGAGAAGAGAGGAAACTGCAGAATTCTAGAAAAACATTTCCCACATCCTGTTGCTCAACAGCCCCTTTAGAACACACGGGAGGTACTTCCAACATTCACGTCCTGACCTCCACTTCCACGTACCACCTACACAACAGTGAGTGGAAACTGGAGTAGAAGACGTGGGCAGAACCATTTTATGCCACTCAGTGTTTAGAATGACCAGGAATCTACAGAAGTGATGAAGAAGGGGAAGCTAGAGCTGAAAAGGACACATCATGAAGATTTCTCTCTCCATCTACAAATCCCAACTTATTTCCCTTTTTTTTTTTTTTAATTTTTTATTTTTTATAAACATATATTTTTATCCCCAGGGGTACAGGTCTGTGAATCACCAGGTTTACACACTTCACAGCACTCACCAAATCACATACCCTCCCCTTTTGCCTGGATCTGAATTCCAGTCACTCACACAGGAATCTTCCAAGACACAGTCTTCACAAGAAGGAACAAAACCCGGAGTGGGGTTTGGAAATCTGGAAGGACTTATTCTCACCCAAGAAGACAAGGTGTCCATAATTCTCTAACATCACATCCCTTTACAGTTGCCACTAAGTGTGGGTCAGGCGTCCCCACTCCTCCTCAGAGAATTCTATGGCCACATTTCTGAAGGTCAGCTGTCCCTGCAATAAATACCACAGTCACCAAGTGGCCACTGGCAGACTTCACGATGGTCCCCAAGATGAAAGGAGTTAATGTCACCAGCCAGACCCAAGACCTGACCTTCTCTGGTTACATGTTTGTACCCTCTAACCTCTAACCCAGATTTTACTTACCCTCGTGTTTCCACCTTATCTTTTACCTCATTCAACCTCCCTCCCCCACCGTCTCCTGCAAAACAAAAGGAAACTATCCAACAAAAGTACAAACTGTCCTGAGGAAGAGCTTAGGCTGGCCCAGTTTAAGCTTAAGCCCAGACTCACACCTAAGCAGATGTACCAAGGGGTAACCCATGGAGTGATTTATAGAGCTCCCTTTATTTTAGTATTAAAATCTCCACCCAAAAAGGAACTCAAAGATCATGTACATAACATACAAAGTATGTGCAGAAGTGGTTTGTGTTTTTTTTTTTCTTTAAGTTTTATTTATTTGACAGAGACAGCGAGAGAGGGAACACAAGCAGGGGGAGTGGGAGAGGGAGAAGCAGGCTCCACATGGAGCAGGGAGCCCGATGTGGGGCTCGATCCCAGGACCCTGGGATCGTGACCCGAGATGAAGGCAGATGCTTAATGACTGAGCCCCCCAGAGGCCTGAGAAGTTTTTTTCTTGAGACTCTTGTGTCACCTTTTGCCCAGCTCTACACAAGACCAGACTCCACTTTCTTTTTTTTTTTTTTTTAAAGATTTTATTTATTTATTTATTTGACAGAGAGAGATCACAAGCAGGCAGAGAGGCAGGCAGAGAGAGAGAAGGAAGCAGGCTCCCTGCTGAGCAGAGAGCCCGACGTGGGACTCGATCCCAGCACCCCGAGATCATGACCCGAGCCGAAGGCAGCGGCTTAACCCACTGAGCCACCCAGGCGCCCCAGACTCCACTTTCTGAACATCCACCCTAACCCCAAGTAACAGGAAATCCTTCCCCCTTGCTCTGTCAGTGTCTTATTTGGAACTTATTCCCTGTGACGCACCCCGCCTTTTTTTTTTTTTAAAGGCAAATCAAGTTTCCACTGTGTGACCACCATCACCTCATCCCTGTGTACTTTCTGTGACTCACCAAGCAGTGAACCCATGTTAGTCCCATTTTATTAGGACAACTTGTTCTGCCCTCAAGACTATCCTCCTTTGTACAGGAAGATAATTATTAACTCAGTAAGAGGCGCTAATGTATTCTCTGGCTTTGAGGTAAGAGGACCCACAAAATCAGTATAATACTGTGTGTTCATCCAAAACAACTTGTTAAACGAAGGCATCAACACAGGCATACGAAGGCATCAACAGAGGCATACACATTTTTTATACCATGTTAACATCATACAGTGTAAGTAGTGTCTGCTTCTTAGGTGGGATGGTTTAGTGGGTTACAAATGTACTTATTAAATTCTAAGAGAGCAGGGAAGATCTTATATACATACAAATTCTGTTCTGGAGGACTGGGTTGGGATGTGAGTCTGCATTTCTAAGAGAGCAATAGCCCAACCACCAAAGGATACGTTTTGGAGTAAGAAAGAGGTAGAACTCTGAGGAGGAATTCTTGGAGGACTTGGAACAGAAATGTGTGTTTGTTTGTTTAAACTGGTTTTTATTTTTTTTTATTTGAGAGAGAGAGAGAGAGAGCGCGTGCTCACACAAGAAATAACAAGGCTGGGGGGAGAATAGAGGGCCGGTAGCAAAGGGAGAGAGATAAGCAGACTCCCACCTGAGCAGGGAACCCAACACAGGGCTCCATCCCAGGACTCATGGCACCATGACCCAAGCCAAAGTCGGACAGTTCACCGACTGAGCCACCCAAGCATGCCTGAGTGGGTTTTATACCAATTATAGATTCTACTGGCAAAGCCAGAAAGACAAAAACAATCCTTTCTCACCATTTCCTAGTTTCTAGAGAGCTCCTAACACTTGATCATAAATGAAGGGAAAATGTGTAATAACCATCTCAGAGAAAAAACACATTATTCTATTTTCATAGGAATATTTTGTCAAACATCCAGTGACATGCAAGGGATTAAGTTTTCACCAAGGTGTTGTGACCTAGAGTCACTCTAAAATGACACAGAGGCCGTTATGCAGAGAGACCCTAAAGCAGTGTTCATAGCAGGGGTCAAACCTGAGAAGAACGAGGGAAACAAGAACTGATTCACCCAGCACTGACCTGCCATTGTACATTCAAGGACACACCCAGAGATTTAGAAAGTGGTTACTCCCAAAGGAAAAGTGACAGAATAGAAACTTGTCATGACGACTACTTTAAGAAACATTTTCAATGATAGGGTACATAAATCTTTTACCCATGATGATTTTTGTCTTTTATTCACATTGTCAACACAAACACACAGAATGACAGAAAGGGAGCAGCTCTTATTTCTGAGTCATCTAGGATGAGGGATAGAAGCAAAAAATGTTCACCTGGAGCCCAGAAGTCTGACCTATCTATGGTCTCTATGGTCTCTATGGATGGTTCTAGAACCATCACATAAGGGCAAACTGCTGCATTCAGGTTAGATCTCATGACTGCCTGTACATCTCAGCTACAATTAATACAGAACTCATTAGCACCAGAGAAATCTTGCAAAAGTAGTACAAGTGATGAGGGAGCAGGAGGTTGGCTGAGGACAAAGCAAAATCTGGCGCCTTGCACCCCCTCTCCACCTGCCCCCTCCCTATGTGTAGCATCCCTCAGACACCCCTGACTGCCATAAAACGATAAATAGTTAACTTGCAGGGATCGCAATCCTGCAGAACAGGAATCTCCCTTGCTCTACAGATGTCCTAGAGACCTAAACAGGGAGGTTACCTTATCAATAGCACAAATTTCCAGAGGCAAATAACTCTCGGTTCCTGAAGCCCTAATGTCTCCCTCCCCACCATAAACTGGAGGACACTGAGGTAGAAGAGAATGTAAATGACAGCAGGATCATAATACCCCACCAAGAATCTCCCAACTATCTTGATGTTAGTGCCTGACCTAAAGACGACATTGATCAAGCCATAAGGTCAAGGCCTCCCCCACCCCCGCACCTTGTAGGCCCTCCCTAACATGTGAAAACTCTGTTGAAACCTCCCATCCCTTCACCACCTCCCCCCAGCCGCAGGGTATATAACATGCCCACCCTCACAACCCGGGCAGCAGCTCTTCCTGCCCACGGGTCCTGTCCCCGTGCTTTAATAAACCACCATTTTGCACCAACGACGTCTTAAGAATTCTTTCTTTAGTCGTCGGCTCCGAACCTCCTCACCCCATCGAACCTGACTTAGGTTCTGGGACTTCATCACAAGTACACATTCGAAGAAACAGTGATGATCTTACACTCCCTGCACACCCCCAGGAACACTAAGTAGAGAACCACCAGGTTCATCACCACCTGGCCAGAAATCAAGAGCACAATGCTTAACCCACTGAGCCACCCAGGCACCCCTGTTTTTCACATTTTAGGGAGCACGACTCACTCCCTGGGATTACCCTGCGAACTCTCTGAGTGATTCTGGATCTCTTATCCATCCTGTTTATTTATGCATTTTCTTAACCCTGGGATGCACAGAGCTGATAAAGCATTCCCATGGGACATAAATGAAAATGCTTTCCTCCGCTGATGTCCCAAGGAAATATTTTCAATACTTACCGGACTTTACTTAATTCAAAGTGACAACGGTTGGTGTCCTATTGGAACGCAGGTTCTAAGAAGGCAGAGAAGGATCTGGGATACTGGGGAGATGGGTTCTAAAGACCTAACTTTGAGTATTATTTCTGAAAAGGTTTTAAAAATAGGTACAAATATAAGGAAGAAACATCAGAGCTACAGAAATCAAGATTCACAATTTCTAAACACAAGGAATTTCCAGGGAAAAGGATGACATGACCACTGGGACTCACGACTTACGGAGCACCCAGCCATTTATGCTCTCGCATCGTTCTCAAGATTTCTTTCTCACAAGGTTTCTGCGGAGAAACCACAGATGCATCACAAGAACTGCTTTTAACATCGCCAACAGAGCCTCTTCACCCGAAAATGGCTCAGCTACCGGCAGGATCCTAAAATGCAGAAAAGGCCCAAATTCCTAGCCTTTGTGTCAGGAGCTAGTCAGAAACCGTGAGCTCCTGCAGGAAGAGCAATCCCTGCCTTTTCCTTCTCTGCTTTCAGGGGCGTCTCCCCTCCCACAGAGCCCACAAATTCGGCTTCAGTGTAGGAATCCTGTTCTCCATGGACCTAACCCTGCAGACTCGCGAAGCAGAGACCCTCTTACCCCTCCAGGAGCCAAAGCCCCCTCTCCACTAGTAAAATAAGCCGAAAAACCTCCTGCTCACCGCTGGCTTCACTGAGAATCACCTGGAGCCCGTAATTAACACAACAATGATGTCTCCACCCAAACCTACAGACAGACTCTGAGGGGGAGGCCAACAGATCGGATCCTTTTGAATCTTCCAACCTCTTCCTATACGGAAGCATCTGGGAGGACACCATGCAAAGCAGGGGAACCAAGGCTGGGGCTGGGAGCACAGTTCGAGCCCTGCCTTCTCCATGACCACAGTTTCCAGAGATTGCCTCCTTCTCCCTCTATCTGCTACCAGAGGGAGACACCAGACAGACCGAACTTTCCCATAGAAATGCAAATGTCTCTTTCAAAGTAAACACAGGATTTCAGAGCTTTTCCTTTATCCGCTGTTTCTTTAAAATACTAGTCTGAAATAATCTTTAGACCAAGGAGACACATTTTAGGGTGACAAATTGCTCCGTTTCCATAGGTAAATGTTTATTTCCATAACTACCTGCCACACAATTTCCCAAAGTGAATGTATTTACCCTCCAATCAGCAATGAGAATTCTTTTTTCTTTTTCTTTTTTTTTTATATGACAGATTCCAAGTAGGCAGAGCAGCAGGCAGAGAGAGGAGGAAGCAGGCTCCCCACTGAGTAGAGAGCCTGATGCAGGACCCTGGGATCATGACCTGAGCTGAAGGCAGAGGCTTCACCCACTGAGCCACCCAAGCAACCTCAATATGAAAATTCTAATTCTTAGCATTCTCACTGAAAGTTGGGGCTATACTTTTTATTTTATTCATTCTAGAAAATATTGAGTGCTTTCTCAACTGTAAAATAGGAAAAGGTCTTACTACAGTTGTTCTGGTTCCTGAAAAGGAAGCCACTTAAAAACATCAAGTGGTGTTGTAGGCAGGCCCCTGGCCAGGGCGGCCTCCTCCATTAAAAGATGGCGCCTGGCTAGTTGCCAGGTTAGGATTGCCTCGTGAGACTAAGCAGAACACCCAAAGAGGAAGTAAACAGCATTGGTTGCTAGCGAAGTTGTTCGTTTAGGTGCACAGCCTGATTCGCTCCCTCCTGTACCCTGCTCGCTGATTGGTCATGTAAGCGTATATAAGTGTGTAGACTTGCGGAAATAAGGAGAGAGAAGATGCATCCAAACCAGGGTTCTTGTCATCCTTGCGGGCCGAGGGCGATAAATGGCGCCGGCACCCGGGAACTAAAAAAAGGAATCTTGCAAGGTAATCTGCAGGAAAGCGGGGAGTAAAGGTCCGCGGGTAAGCGGGGACAGTAGCCACTTTCAAAAGTGGGAATTCCGTGGTAAAGCGGGGAGTAAAAATAGAAAAACCTTGCAAGGGAGAAGTCCGCAGGTATGCGGGGTAAAACCACGACAAAGGTGGTGGGAAACTTGTACAAGTCCGCAACAAGAAGTGGGGCGGCCATAGAGCCGGGATTAACTTGTACAAGTCCGCAATAAGAAGCGGGGCAGCCTTTGAGCCGGGATTTAGCAAGTCCGCAATAAGAAGTGGGGCGGCCTTAGAGCCGGAATTTAGCAGCGAGTCTTTAACGTCTGCGTCTGTTGTCTGTGTGTTCATAATGGGATCTGAAGTATCTAAAGTGCGGTTGGAAGGGTCTTTTTAGAAGACCTGCTGAAAGCCAATGGAACTCCACTAAAAGCAAAGACTGCTCGGGACTTTTTGAATACAATGGAAAAGGCGGCTCCATGGTTCCTAGATGAAGGCTTGCTAAACATACCTCAATGGGACCACTTAGGGGAGGATTTGAAGAAACAGGATGCTTTAACTCTTCCTCCTCAAATTTAACATAACAAAAGCACAGGCATGGGACATAGTAGTCTCCTGCAGAAATTGCGTGATCTTACTATCTGCACCATCCTTCGGGGTTAATCCTAAGGGTTTGTTACCTAATCATATATGGCAAATGGATGTCACACATGTTTCAGAATTTGGAAAGTTAAGATATATTCATGTCTCTGTAGATACCTGCTCTGGAATAATTTTCGCCTCAGTGCATACGGGGGGGAAAAATCCAGAGATGTTATCGCCCATTGCCTACAGGCTTTTGCGGCATGGGGAAAGCCATGCCAATTAAAGACAGATAATGGTCCAGCCTATAGCCCACAACCCTTTAAAGCCTTCCTACAACAACCTGACATTGACTCGATACATGGAATACCCTATAGCCCACAAGGACAAGGTGTTGTGGAGCGCGCGCATCTTACAATAAAAAATGGGCTTTATAAACAAAAAGGGGGAATAGGGGACACCTTCAGGTCCCCTAAAGATAAGCTCAACACCATTCTCTTTATTTTGAATTTTTTTTTTTTAAAGATTTTATTTATTTATTTGACAGAGAGAAATCACAAGTAGGCAGAGAGGCAGGCAGAGAGAGAGAGAGGAGGAAGCAGGCTCCCCGCTGAGCAGAGAGCCCGATGCGGGACTCGATCCCAGGACCCTGAGATCATGACCTGAGCCGAAGGCAGCGGCTTAACCACTGAGCCACCCAGGCGCCCCTATTTTGAATTTTTTAATGTTGGACAAAACGGGTAAATCAGCTGCAGACAGACATGCAAGTGATGCTGCTGCTTCCCCTAAGCCTTTAGTACTTTGGAGAGACATCCTCACAGGAAAGTGGAATGGACCAGATCCAGTGTTAGTATGAAGTAGGGGGTCTGTATGTGTTTTTCCACAGGAAAAGGAGGCTCCAATTTGGATCCCAGAGTGGCTGGTGCGTGCAGCCTTGCCTCCAAACACCAGTCATGATGCTGAAGATGCTGATGATAACTCTGGGGATGCTACACCTCCTGCGGCAGACTCAAGGCAGAGAGCTGTGAGCAGTGGTTAAAGCATGGCCATATCCTTTACCAGTGACTAACTCTTCTCTCATATTCCCTCCTCTCCCTTTGATGCATGGCAGGTCTGTAACTTGCTAGGAGCATGTACTGATATCTCAGCAGTGTCCATGTTAACAAGTGGACATATGGGGGGCCCTATTGGGACTGGGATGTATAGTACCCTTCTCAGCAATTTATGTAACTCCCATAGCCTATACTAATATGAGTGACTTACAGAATGTCTCCCAACAGCTCTCCCAATACTTGCGGGGGAATTAGTCCGCAGAATTCCAAAACTATACTCAGCACCTACTACTAGGCATAACAAGGATAAATAACACCAGAGGTGAGCTTGCAACCCTCCCAGAGATAATCAAAACATTGCAAGATGTGTTAACCTTTATGAAACAATGCGCTAGCATAATTGGTCTGATGATAATCCTCGTAGTGGGCTTGATTCTGCTAGTAAGGAAACTGCAAATTTGGAGGCAAAAGCAACCTAGGCAACAGCAGGCAACCTAGGCAACCTAGGCAACCTAGGCCTTGTTAGCCATCGAGGCTGGAACATCATCCCAAGTGTGGCTAAGTATGCTGGATCGGTAGTCAACGATGGGTAAGATTGGTGGGGGAAATATACCAACCTAAGACAGGATGTAGATCATTGATACCTGCCATCTGATGACGGGTAAGGATATTCCCCGCCACTGACAACCTAAGACAAGCATGATCCCTGCCATAAAAGAAAAAAGGGGAGATGTCGGAGGCAGGCCCCTGGCCAGGGTGGCCTCCGCCATTAAAAGATGGCGCCTGGCTAGTTGCCAGGTTAGGATTGCCTCGTGAGACTAAGCAGAACACCCAAAGAGGAAGTAAACAGTATTGGTTGCTAGCAAAGTTGTTCGTTTAGGTGCACAGCCTGATTCGCTCCCTCCTGTGCCCTGCTCACTGATTGGTCATGTAAGCGTATATAAATGTGTAGACTTGCGGAAATAAGGAGAGAGAAGATGCATCCGAACCAGGGTTCTTGTCGTCCTTGCGGGCCAAGGGCGATAAAGTGGAACAAATATCCAAATGGCTGCATCAATGTTTCAGCGAACTCCGGGATAAGCTAAGCAACTTTCTTTCCCTCTCTTAGGTAAACCTCCCCTCTTCTCATCTCATCCCCTCATTTCAGGAACCTGGTTCCACCCTGACAGCATGATCAACATGGCTGGCAGCACAGACACAATTCCTCTGGAAATCGGCCATTATCCAGCATCTCCCTACAGAATCTCAGCCCCTTACTCTAGGTGGGATGCAGTCTTCATGGCCCCAACCTACTGAGGCCTCCTTGGCTGGCAAAGCAATGAAGCTCCGGCTGCCCGTGATCCCCAGCTCTGTCTGCATGTTCTGTATTGGGGCTTGTTAGGCCCCCCCCAAAAAATGGTTCCATGATTAAAGGAGTGAGACTGATATAAAGCCAAGGTCAAGCAAAGCTTTATTCCATGCCAAGTATCAAGAATCAGACCGAACATTTGGGGACACACCTCTTAAAAGAGAGGGCAACCTTTCTCTGTTGCACATACTAGCTTTTAAGGGCAAAGGCCATGCGGTTGGGCCTGGCCATGCAGAGGTGGCCAATGAAACTGTAACACAGAGAAAGCTGCACAGTCATGCTAGGTGACCAATTGAATGACCACTTACTCTAGCAGACATTGGAACCAGCCTATCACCTTGGTCAGAATCGGTGCCCAAAAGGGGCCCAAAGGGCAGGGCCCATACTCCTTGGTAACTAGGAAGAAAGTACGCATCCCCCACCCCCCACTGATCGGATGTCTCCACCTGGCCTGACCCATTCTAGTATTTGAGCTTTGGTACCTGGGGCTGGTTTCCAGGACTTGTTTTTAAGTAAGTCCCCTGGGGGAAGGGGAGCAGGGACAGTTTAAGGGTTAAACAACAAGGTTATTGTTTAACCTTAATGGAAGCCTCTTGCTAAATAGGTCCTTACAGGCTGAAGTGTGGAGGTCAGTTAACATAACAGAATGAATGTGAGGAGAGGAAAATTTGTTTTCCTCACTCCATTCTCCATTCGTTGCTTTGCCGAATACTTAAATTGAGGTAAGACAGATTCATGAGGAAAAAAAAAATTCTTAATTATGAGAGCCTGAAAGACATGAGGCTCAAACACAGGCAATGGAAGCTTGCATGCCACAGTGACTTAAAAAAGGGACGGAGGGATTTAGAATTGCAAACACGGGTCATAAACTCACAGGAGAATGGAAAGATGAAATTGACATCGAATAATGCTTTGCCCCTCCAGGTAGACAACTCTTGAGGATGTAAAAAGTTAATCTTTGGTGTCAGCAGTCTTTCAGGTTGAGGTCCACCATCTAATCATTTCTTGGTATGTATCACAGACAAAGAGGGTAATTTATACCCTCCTATTTCCACATACTTGGTATTTTTGGCGCCTGCGGGAAGCAGGGAACAGAAAAGAACCCAGAAGAGCCCCAGGGCAGGAGTTGGGACTCCTTAGCTCCCTAGGTCAGCCATCTTGGAACACAGGTTTTCCTTATCACTACAAGACCGTTTTCTTCCTCACTTTACGCATGTCCTACTGATTTACAAGGAAGAAGCTTTCTTATCGTATCTATAGCCTACCTATCTATAGCCTACCTTCCATTAACTCAGACACATGAACTCAGTTTCCTGAGGCCCTAACATCACCCTTTCCTCCACAAAATTGAGGGAGGCTGAGGCAGAAGGAAAGGTATATAAAATTAAATCCCTTCTAAACCTGAAACCAAACCACAAGGAGGTGTGATAGAAGAATACAACAGTCCTCCAGGAAGCTGGCAAATGTCTTCATATCCTTAGCTCACTGGAGGGAAAAACAGCCTTTGCTTGACAATAACTAGGTCCCCATTCTCAAGAGTCTTCTTTCCCATATGACAGTCCTTCTGGACACCCCGTTTGTCCTCAACTCCCCAGCTCCCAATTATATAATCAGTGACACATCAGGAAAATGAGCAGCTCTTTCTGCCTAGCGGTCCTGTCCTAGTACTTTAAGAAACCACTGATTTACACCAAAGACATCTCAATAATTCTTTCTTGGTCATCAGCTCCAGATTCCACCCCACTGAACCTCACCTATATTCCAAAACTCCGTCAAGTTCCATGTTGCTTATCGGTGGATGGACAGAGTCATGGGAGCCTATAAGAATGTAGCAACCAGCACTTATCAGCACTTGCTAGATCCTTATCCTAACTATGCAGGCTGTAAGTCAGCCTTTTGGTCTAAAAGTGAATGTTTTGTTTCTATGTCTCATCTTTTCACCAAGTAACAATTTTCTGTCCTTAAGTTACTTTTTTGTAGCTCCAAGTTTTCTTTAGATTCCACTTCATTTGCACATAGTATTAGTTACAGCAGGAGAATTTCTATTCTCCACTTATATACAACACCCAGCAGTCATCACGGTGTGCTACTTAACCCATCACCCATTGCATCCACCCCTCCCACCCACTCCCTATCCAACCACCCTTAGGTTGTTCTCGACAGTTAGAAGAGTCTGTTCTGTGAGGGCACCTGTGTGACTCAGTCATTGAGCATCTCCCCTCAGCTCAGGTCATTATCCCAGGGTCCTGGGATCAAGACCAACATTGGGATCCTTGCTAAGTGGAAAGACTACCGCTCCCTCTCCCCCTGCTTGCATTTCCTGACAAATAAAATCTTTTTAAGATTATATATATATATATATATTTTTTTAAGATTTTATTTATTTATTTGAGAGAGAGACAATGAGAGAGAGCATGAGCGAGGAGAAGGTCAGAGAGAGAAGCGGACTCCCCGTGGAGCTGGGAGCCCGATGTGGGACTCGATTCCAGAACTCTGGGATCATGACCTGAGCAGAAGGCAGTTGTCCAACCAACTGAGCCACCCAGGCGTCCCTAAGATTTTATTTATTTATCTGACAGAGAGACATTACAAGTAGGCAGGGAGGCAGGCAAAGAGAGAAGGAAAAAGCGAAATCCTTATTGAATATGGTGCTTTCAGTTTGCGGTGTAGAGAAATAAGGCATCTGACTGGGAAGATCTCACAGTAAGTAACATGACATGTGATGAAACCAAAGAAATTTGTTACTTGAATTGTATTGTAACGTTATTTTGGTGAGGACTAGTCCTCTTCTGGTTATAAGTTACGGACTCTGAGAGGGTGTGTGATCCTGGTTCTGTTTGTGTGCCTGAAGTTGTTTTTTGGCCACCAATGGTAATCAGTGCTTCTGATCTGCACCCCAACTTGCAACACTTGGGCTGGACTGTTTCAGGCAGAAATGCTCACTGCCTCTCACTGCTGAACTGCTACTCTAACAAATCTATGCCATGGAAAGAGGTAGAGCCTAGAACTACACTTATTACCATGCTGAGGAAAGGGAGGAAGGTACCGCACAGCAGTGTATCAGCTTCCCTGAAGGATCACCCAACCACACTGGATCTGACCTTGACTAGGTGATCTACATAGGAAATCAGGGAGCAACCACAGCACATGCCTTGCTTATCTGGCCTATTTCACTGTCCAGATGGCTTCTTCATCTCAAACATCTATTCTACCATGTGACATTTTAAAGCTGCCCACATGACTGCATCATCCAACAACCTCCTTCATCCCTTGTCATGGATCTAGGCAGGGATAGTACAATAATCACTGACATCCAACAGTACTAGTCTTCAGGAAGACACAGGAGGTCGATCAAATCAATAAAATAAAAGAGGACTTCCCTACTCCTGAGAAACCCACATTTTCCATTTCTTTTCCCCATTACATGTATTCATCAGATGACACCAGCAAGAGCTGCCTGTGCCTTTGCAGTGACTAAAGGGAGCCAACTCTGGCTCTCTCCCTACACAGGAAAGAGTTCCTCACATTTCCTTTCAATAGGTCTTGTCTTTCTCTCGAAGGACGGTGCCTTCCTCAAGTTTTACTTAGATTCACATCCCACATCATTCATGTTGGAACTAATACCCATTGGCTTTCCATCTGTCTAATCTCAATGAAGCATTTTCTGAGGACACTCTTTCCATAGCACAGGCAAGAAAGAATGGTTGTGGTGCCTATGTAGCTGGAAAGAAAAATGAGGGCGAATACAACTGGAGATCGGGAAATAACTTCTACATCTAGGGAGTCACTAGGGAAGCTCAGGACAATTCTCCTCTACACGCTAATTCTTCATCTTATATTTTTTGTCTCTTCCCTGGGCTACCACATGATTCCTATTGGGATAGATTTCTGTTTCTTATGGGGTATCTATGACACACATAACATGGTCATATGCACATGTGTACCTCATAGACACATCAAAATACCACTCAGTGTAGGACATGGGGCACATGCTTTCATTTGGGGCCATGGTGCAGTGCTAGAGAGTCCCAAGTCTAAGTCCAGAATATGCCATCCTGACTAAAACAGATTTAGGGAAGGCCTGGGGGAGGGGGAGTGTTCTCTATGGGTTATGGGAGGGAAGGCATTGCAAGAAATAGAGATGGGGGCGCCTGGGTGATTCAGTGGGTTAAAACCTCTGCCTTCAGCTCAGGTCATGATCCCAGGGTCCTGGAATGGAGCCCTGCGTCAGGCTCTCTGCTCAGCAGGGAGCCTGCTTCCCCCACTCTCTCTGCCTGCCTCTTTGCCTACTTGTGATCTCTTTGTGTGTGTCAAATAAATAAAATCTTTTTTTAAAAAAAGAAAAAAGAGGGGCGCCTGGGTGGCTCAGTGGATTAAGCCGCTGCCTTCGGCTCAGGTCATGATCTCAGGGTCCTGGGATCGAGTCCCGCATCGGGCTCTCTGCTCAGCAGGGAGCTTGCTACTCTCTCTCTCTCTCTCTCTGGCTGCCTCTCTGTCTACTTGTGATTTCTCTCTGTCAAAATAAATAAACCTTTAAAAAAAAAAAAAAAAAAAGAAAAAAGAAAATCATTTTGAAAGGTCCCTTATTCCTCACCTCTCCCCAAACCATAGTGTAAAACCAGCCACCCCTATGACCCTGGTGGCAGCAACTCTTTCTGCCCTCCTCCTCTCCCCATGCTTTAATAAAACAACATTTGGCACCAAATACGACTCAAGAATTTTTTTTTTTTTTTTTTTGGTCATCAGCTCCAGACCCCACACCACTGAAGCTCACCTATATTCCAAAACTACAGCAGACAGAGCCAGAGCAGGGGAGGGTATTGAACATGGCACTGAGTAGACAGGAAGTTCCCACAATGCACTGCAGCAGCTTCCCTGAATGGTCCCCCATCTACAGTGGCTCAAATCTTGATTGGGCTTTTATCCCTGGGAGAGCAGTGCTTGAGTTCAACCACGCACACACTTTGGTGATCCTGCCTACCCCAGTGTCCAGAAGGCTCCTTCACCGCCAACAGCTACTCTACCATGTGACTTTTGGAAGCTATCACCACATGATTGCATCACCAATACCCCTCTTTATCCTGAATTAGGTTTGGGCGATCGCGGTAAATATGATCCGACAGCATCCGATCATCAGTAACAAATAGGAATTCAGTTAAATAATGAAGATAAAGTAGGACTTCCCTACTCCTCAGAAACCCACCACATTTGCCAATTCCTTTCTCCCATTACATGTATTGATCAGATGACATCACCAAGAGCTGTCTGTGCCTTTGCAGCGACTGAAGAGAGCTACCTCCGGATCCCTCCTCACAGTAGAAACAATTTTTTAACACTTTCTTTTAATAGGGCTTATGCTTCTCTCTAAGGATGGTGATTTCATCAAGTTCTACATAGATTCACATGCCACATCCCAGTGTTTAATGTCTGAATTAATACCGATTGGCCTTCCAACTCTCTAATATCAAGTGTTTAGTGAAGACACTCCTGCACAACCCAGGCAAAGAAAAAAAAAATGCTTGTGATGCCTATTAGATGGAAAAAAAAAAATTAGCCAAAATATAACTGTAAATCTGGAAATAACTAGGAAATAAAACAAATAGAATTTATTTTTCTAAATCCACGGGGTGCATTCTTTAAATTGAGACTGTTACGGTCAATTTAATGTTAAAACCTATTTAACTATTAGGGCCTGCTGAGCCAGAGCAACTCCATATTGCCCAGGTAGCCATATTGTTCTTTACATCCACGGACTTCATTCCGGGAATAAACGCCCCAGTAGTTCCTGGTATGGTTCTGGGTATCGATTCTGGGAGCAAACACCTTAACAATAGAAGACATGTACTTTGGATTGTCGGTTATGCCCTATAAAACCAGCCTGTGAGATCAGGAGAGGGTCGTTGTCTTCGGAGTCGGCCCTGGCCGGTCATTCTGACTTCTAATGCTTGGCATAGAATAAGGCTTTGCATAACTTTCATTTTGTCTCAGGCTCATTCCTTTGATAACTGGCTCAACATTCCGGGGGCTCATCCACGACCGAAGGCATCAGAATTTCTGGGAAAAGCCTCCAGAGGTAAGATCTTGAGATTTTATCCTGCAGGATCTGTTCTGTCTGGTTGCAGAGCTCCAGGGTATAGCCCACCGGGGACAAGCTGGACACAGCATTGCTCCCGGGGCTGCAGTGGATGTGGGGATGCCCCATCCCTCCACTGGGATATTGCCAGGGGGTTTGAATCCCCCTAGGCTGTCAGGGGATCTGCCTGGGGGTTCAAGTCCCCCTAGGTGGTCAGGGGACCAAGAAAATCCTCACCAGCGGCAGGCTGTATTTTTGAGTTGCGATTAAGTCTTGCACACCCTTAGACTTGATATCTGGTTGAGGAAGGGCTGCTGGGTCTGGTCTGCAGTTGTCTGATCCTGTCTTTTTGTTGTCTGTTGTGTTGTTTGTTGTATTTGAAGAAATGGGGCAAGCGGAGAATAAGGGACCTATGACACCCCTAAGTCTTGTTCTCCAGCATTTCAAGAATTCTCAAGGTGAAACCACCCAGTTGGGTGACAAAGTTTACCCAGGAAAACTCTCTAAAACTAGGAATCCAAGGGGCACCTGGGTGGCTCAGTGGATTAAGCCGATGCCTTCGGCTCAGGTCATGATCCCAGGGTCCTGGGATTGAGCCCCGCATCGGGCTCTCTGCTCAGCCTCGAGCCTGCTTCCTTCTCTCTCTCTCTGCCTGCCTCTCTGCCTGCTTGTGATCTCTCTCTGTCAAACAAATAAAATCTTCTTAAAAAATAAATAAACAAACAAACAAACAAACAAACAAACAAATAAATAAAACTAGGAATCCTTTCTATGCCTTCTGGCAGCAATCCCCCTTCTGTTTCTGCACTGACTTGGGTGCAGCCTGCATAACTGCCTCTAGGCCGTCCTCGGTGCTTCCTGCACCATGGCTCCTTTCCCTCTTCACTGTCAAGGAGCAAGAAGAGCACCCCCTGGACCTAACACCCCCCTTTCCAGATCTTCCCATCCATGTCTCAGGTAAACATTCAAAGTGGAGTGGGTCCAGGTGAAACGTAAATTGGTATTTGAACTAAGTTAAATGTGTTGGTTTAATTAAGATAGACATGTCTTTAAAGTTACAGCAGTAAATGTGAAACTTCAATCAAAGTTTACTGAAGGTCCAATAAATTCATGCTATTTGTTAAAATATGTTAGCAAAGAAATAACTGAATTGATGGTTAATTGTCTGTCTCAAAGTTTTAATGGGTAATTGTTAAAGTAACTTTCAAAATATTTGGTAACCTGAAACTTGAACGTTTTGGTTGGATGACAAATGGAATTAAATTATGGACATCTAGGTCTTAACCAAATGAGACAAAATGCTAAAGCACTGAGTACTTGATGTAGGTTTATGCTTTTGACTTCTTACTTCTTATGCAATTCTACTGTAACTGTTCACAATCGGTTAATACTTAACCATCACGAGAGACTGAAGTGTTTCTAAGAATATAAAATTCTGCTAACTGTAACTAAGACTGATAGAAGTATGGGAAATAACCATACATATAAAAAAGTAGGAGATACATAAGAAAGATAAGGAATGGGAATACCTTTTATTAAGGAAAAAGGTTATTTTTTCCTAAATGAGATGGTTGTTTGAAAGGAAATGGCTTGGGACAAAACCTGGATACAAAAGAAGTTGTAAAATGTTTGTGAAGAGAAATTTTCAGAAAAAAAAAAAATTAGGTATGATCAGGACAGACCACCAAAAGAAATATACCGTAAGGTTTTTATTAAAGGTTTTAATGTTGTCTGAAAAACCAGAGGAAAGACAGTTAACTGATAGTAAGTTTAAAAAAACTGTACACACACAAAAAAAGAGGGCCTAAGAGAATAAATAGTTTTATATTAAAGTATGAAAAACAGACTAAAAAAATAGTTAAAGTTTTGGCATTACATGAGGTGGGAAGGATACAGAAAAAAAAAAAAGTCAGTGGGAAAGAAAAAGGCAGGTAGCAGATGGTCAATGGAAAGAAAAGCCTAAACACAGAGAAAGCAGGAGGGAAGGCTTAGATTCAGATCAGTGTGCTTACTGCAAGGAAAAAGGACACTGGGCCAGAGAGTGCCCTAAGAAGAAAATGGCAATGCTGGCCACCAAAGACTGAAGGGGATGTGGTTTGGGGCCCCTCCCCAAACCTTGGGTCAAAATTGAGGTGGAGGGGAAATCAATTGATTTTTTGGTGGACACGGAAGCCCAATTTTCATCATTACTAAAGTCTATGGGAAAACTATCTGGAGAGGAAGTCTGAGTACAAGGGGTAAATGGCACAGAAAGACAGAAATGAACAACAGAAAGAACTTTAAATTTGGCCTCGGGAGTAGCCAAACATCGATTCTTGGTCCTCCCTAATGCCCAGTATAACCTTATGGGAAGAGATCTCCTCCACAAACTACGGGCTGGCATTCAGTTCTTGGAAGGAGACATGACTGTGACTTTGGGACAACCCACTGTGCAGATGCTTGTGGCAGCAGTAGATGAACATCTCCTTTACAAGCCAGTCTCAAAACCAGAGGAGATAAGGGAGGAAAGCCTTCTCCAAACCCTACAGGTCAAACTTCCCAAAATCTGGGCAGAAGGGAGGCCTCCTGGCCTGGCCAAGGGATGGCCTCCAGTAGTGGTACAGTTAAAAGTAACAGCTATGGCCATTCAAGTCCGGCAGTACTCCCTCTCCTGGGAAGCATAGTAATGGATCAGAAAACATATTAATCGCCTCCATGGAGAGACATCCCCTCTCCATGGAACACACCTTTCTGCCCATCAAAAAGGCTGAAACTGGGGAGTACCAACCCTTTCAGGACTTGTGGGAAGTTAACAAATGGGTTGAAGATATCCACCCAACGGTGCCCAACCCCTATACCCTACTCTCCCTCCTAGGCCCCAAAAGAACTGTGTATACCATCTTAGATCTCAAGGATGCATTTTTCTGCATACCTTTGGCAAGGGAGTCTCAACCCCTCTTTGCTTTTGAGTGGTCTGACCCACAGGAAGGGTTCCAAGGCCAGCTCACCTGGACAAGACTTCCCCAAGGATTCAAAAATTCACCCACCATCTTCGACAAGACCCTACATGAGGATTTGCATGAGTACAGAATCACCAAAATGGGAGTCACTCTGTTACAGTATGTTGGTGACTTGATAATAGCCGCTGAGGACTGTGAGTCATGCTTGGGAGGGGGGGCGGGGGGAGGGCCCACGGGCGAAAACTCTCTTACAGACTGCAGGAAAAAGGGTATTGGGTGTCAACAAAGAAAGCACAGCTTTGTCAGAGCCATGCCACTTATTTAGGCTTTGATCTCCATGAGGAAGTGCCTTCACTGAGTCCAGGAAACAGGTGATCACCGGATACCCTTGCCCTACCATGCCCCAACAAGTGAGGGAGTTTCTTGGGACAGTGGGCTACTGCAGACTGTGGATACCGCGGTTTGCAGAGATTGCCCAAACCCTCTACGAATTGATTAAGGGAAAACTCACTATGGTAGAGTGGACCACTGAGGCAGAAGGAGCATTTCAAAAATTACAAACAGCCTTATTGAGTGCCCCAGCACTGGCCATCTCAGATGTAACCAAGCCCTTCCACTTTATGTAGATGATAAGGCAGGGGTGGCCAAAGGGTTTTGACTCAGACTCTGGGGCCTTGGTAAAGGCCAGTAGCCTTTCTTAGCAAAAAAACTAGATCCAGTAGTGGCTGGGTTCCCCCCTTGACTCCACATAATTACTTGCCATGCAAGTAAATTAACTTTGGGTCAAAATCTCATCTTGACCACTACTCACACTGTCGAAGGCCTCCTCTGGACCCCACCAGACTGGTGGATGACAAACACCCGAGTGACAGGGTATCAAGCCCTCCTCCTCAATGAACCGAAAGTGATTTTCAGGCCCCCAGCAGTGCTAAATCCAGCCACATTATTGCCAGAAAAGCTAACTGACCACCCATTCAACTGCAGGGAAGTCCTAACCCAGATCACAGGAATAAGGCCTGACCTTAGAGACACTCCCCTCCTGGATGCAAGATGACTCTGTTCACAGATGGGAGTAGCTACATGACCAATGGAAAGAGGTATGCAGGGGCTGCAGTGGTTTCTCCTGAACAGGAGCTCTGGAAGGCAGCCCTGCCACACAGAACCTCATTGCAAAAAGTGGAGCTGATTGCACTCACTAAGGTACTGCAGATGGCCAAGGGTAAGACCACCAACATCTATACGGACAGCAGGTACACCTTTGCTAATCTCCATATACATGGGGCTATTTATAAAGAAAGGAGCCTATTAACAGCAGAAGGAATAGAAATTAAAAACAGAAAATAAATATTGGCTCTCCTCCAGGCTATTTGGGACATGAAAGAGGTGGCCCTTATGCACTGCCCAGGGCACCAAAAGGGGACTAATCTGGTTTCAAAAAAAAAAAAAAAAAAAAACAAATTAATCAACCAAAAAAAAAAGCAAAAAAAAAAAGAAAAAAAACCAGACCCCACCCCCCCAAAAAAAAAAAAAAAAAAAAAAAAAAAAAAAACCAAACAGATTATTCAGAGGAAAATTTAAAACATTTACAAAAATGGACTAAATTAGACTATGAAGGGGATTGGGCTAAGACTAAGGCAGAAAAGTTAATTCTTCCTCGAAGACTAGAGAAAAAAATTAGTAAGCCAAATACATCAGGGCACTCATTTAGGGACACAGAAGCTTAAGGAGCTCGTGGGTAAACAGTTCCAGGTTTCTAAATTGGGGCATATGGCTCAGGACATGGTTGATAGATGTGCTCAATGTCAGGCAGTAAATGCGGGAGGAACTCGGATGGGAAGAGGAAAAAGAGCAAGAGGAAGGGAACCAGGAATTTATTGGGAAGTAGATTTTACAGAGATGAAACAGGGAAAGTATGGACACAAGTATATGTTAGTTTTTGTGGATACATTTTCAGGGTGGTTAGACTTTTTCTGCCAAACATGAAACAGCAGGAATGTTAGCCAAAAAGCTACTAGAGGAAATAATTCCTAGGTTTCGGTTGCCTCTTGTGATTGGGACAGACAATGGCCCTGCATTTGTGAGTTCAGTCTCACAGGCATTGGCCAAGGCCATGGCACTTATTGGAAACTACACTGTGCCTACCGGCCCCAGAGCTCCAGACAAGTAGAGAGAATGAACTGGACTCTTAAAGAGACCTTACAAAGTTAATTCTGGAGACTGGCGATGGATGGGTGGATCTCCTTCCCATCGCCCTCCTTAGGGCGCGACGTACACCCTACTTAAACAAGCTTACCCCATTTAAAATGATGTTCAGGAGACCTCCCTCCACTCTGCCTATGGGTACAAAATGTTGCCCTAACAGAAATGACTGATCAGTCTGTACTCCAGTCACTGCAGGCACTACAGTCTGTCTTAAAAAGAGCCCACGCACAGACCCGAGCTGTCTACACGGAGATGAAGATGAAAAAAACCCGCGTCCTTACCAACCCAGAGACTTGTTTTGGATACGTAACCACCAAATGGAAAACTTGGAGCATTGCTGAAAGGGACCATTCACTGTCATCCTGACCACCTGCACAGCAGTAAAAGTATAAGGCATGAGGGCCTGGATGAGGGCCTGCATTCACACATGTCACGTCACAAGAACACCCCCCAGAAATGGGAGCCACTACCGGTGGACCCCAGTAACTGTGGACTAAAACTAAGACTCAAAAGGGTTTCATAACGTGGTCACTTTTAACCCTGTTCCTACTCAGCAGCGGGCAGAGGACACATCACTGGCCTAAAAACAGCTCAATAGAAAACCAGAAAAACAGCGGATGGAACAACACTCAAGGTTAACAACACCTCAGGTCAGCCTGTATTCACCCTCCAGAACTGGCTGAAGAGTCAAAGAATTGACTAATCTCCAAAAAAGGGGGGAATGTTAGTGCCAATTTAATGTTAAAACCTGTTTAATAACTATTAGGGCCTGCTGAGCCAGAGCAACTCCATATTGCCCAGGTAGCCATATTGTTCTTTACATCCACGGACTTCATTCCGGGAATAAATGCCCCAGTAGTTCCTGGTATGGTTCTGGGTATCGATTCCGGGAGTAAATGCCTTAACAATAGAAGCCATATACCTTCGGTCTGTGCTTATGCCCTATAAAACCAGCCTGTGAGATCAGGAGGGGGTCGTTCAATACAGAGGCGGCCCTGGCCTATCAGTCTGACTTCTAATGCTTGGCATAGAATAAAGCTTCATATAACTTACACTTTGTCTCAGTCTCATCCCCTGGCCGGTCAGTCTAACTTCTAATGCTTGGCATAGAATAAGGCTTTGCATAACTTTCACTTTATCTCAGTCTTGTTCCATTTATAATGGACTCCAAAAGAGATATTTGCACTCTACATGCTCATTTACTCATTTTATGTATTTTTGATATGCGACCTGGGCTACAGTGTCACTCCATTTAGGAGGTTTCTCCTACTTCCGGGGTCTCTATTAACCTATGCAGCATGGTCACATGGGCACCTGTGATTCAAACCAACACTCCCATCAATAAATGGAGAACATACCTTTATTATATGGGTCATGGTGGAGTGCTTCAGAGTCCTAGTTCAAGTCCACACTTGGCCATTTAAACTAAAGCCGGCTTAGGTAAGCTCTGTGGGCATCTTCTCTAGGAGAACACAGGATGGGAAATGCTTGGGAAAAGGGACAGAGGATTGCCCACAGAGGTGGATCTGATCATCATGTCTGAAGTTACATTACATTGTGACTCTACAGAGTGTTGTCTAAGTGATAAGAGAACAGAAGGCAAGCTGAGGACGAAGCAGAAGCTGACACCCCATGAACTCCCACCCACCATGGGATATATGGGACATTCCTCAGGCACTCCTGGCTGCCCTAAAGGAGAAACAAATAGTTACCTTGTAGAGATCACAATCCTTCAAGACCTGAGTATTCCTCAGTTTACAAATGTCCTAGTGATTTACAAAGAAGAAGCTTTCTTTTATCTATAGCTGAACTTCCAGTGACCCAGAATTCAGAATCCTGATGCAGCCCAAGTCAGCACAAGGAGGAGAAAATGATACAATAGATAAACTAGTCGGGGAAATCACCTATCATTTCAATCTTAAGGTTACTGAAGGAATGGATTCATAGGAATATTTTTCCCTTCTGTTACCAAATAGGTTACAGATAACACCAGTTGCGTACAGCTTTCAGTAAAATGAGATAGGGGCTGCTCCGGTGGCTCAGTCATTAAGCACCTGCCTTCAGCTCAGGTCATACTCCCTGTCCTGGGATCAAGCCCTGCATCAGGCTCCCTGCTCAGCGGGGAGCATCCTTCTCCCTCTCTTTCTCCCCCTGCTTGTGTTCCCTATCTGTCAAATAAAATCTTAAAAAAAAAAAAAAAGAGATAGGTTCACCTTGGTGGTAGGATAACACACCACTCATCACAAATTCATGTTAACATATTAAAAACCATTATGTTTAATTGAAGTACATTAAGTTCACACATAGACTATGTTATACATTTCAAATCCACTGTTACAGTTGTTCAAACTACGGAATACAAGCGTTAACCCCCATAGCTGATATCACGGTGTGGAAGTGACCTCCTTAAGTTCCAGTGCTACTGACAGTCACAACAGATGTCTATGACCAGCTATATGGCATAGTATGGAAAAGTTAGATAACCTCCTTCTGTTACCCAGCAGGATTTCTTCATTTCAATCACATCCACTCCTATTCTCTAAAGATCCCTATTACAAAGATACATCAGTAGTTAACTGGTGTGCCACTTTTTTTTCCTTAAAGAGCAATCAGGAGGGGTGCCTGGGTGGCTCAGCGGGTTAAGCCTCTGCCTTCAGCTCAGGTCATGATCCCAGGGTCCAGGGATCAAGCCCCGCATCAGGCTCTCTGCTCAGCAGGGAACCTGCTTCCTCCTCTCTCTCTCTCTCTCTGCCTACTTGTGATCTCTGTCAAATAAGTAAATAAAATCTTAAAAAAAAAATAAAAAAAGAGCAATCAGGAAAACCTTTTATGTCTAATATTCAGGAAGTTCTTTAGTTTTAGTAAATGGAGAAAAATATTGTTGTGAACACCTATTTCAAGGTAACTTACATCAATGCTATAACCCTAAGCAGTGTCTCCATTTAGATTTTCTTCGTTCATGTATTGTATTACACAGTTCTCATATTCCAAGGAAAATGTGGGATGCATTGAGTCCCCCCGAGTGCAGCAGAGCATCAAATGTCGTTGACGGAGCAAAAATCAGGTTCACGGATTCATGCACCAAGTACAAGTAAGTCAATCTCCAGAAGTGATTTGAGAATAAAGTACATTAATATTTGTTGGTCACAAACCTCAAAAAGGCTCAATATAACAAAAAGCACATCAAAACTATTGTACCCTTGTAAAAAAACCCCCACTGAATCTTTCCAACATAACAGCATTTGCATTTTCCAAGTGTTTAACTTGATCCTTTTACTTGGACTAACGAGTACTATCTGAATAGAGGGACTGATACACTCCTTTTACTTGGTATCTGTCACATTTATTGACATTAGATGTTCAATCAGAGAGTTTTCTAATTATTTGTATGATTCAATTTCCCTTCTTTAGCACATTGTTTGCGAACGTGTATATTAAAATGAGGGTCTTTCCACAATCATCATGTTTCTAGGGTTTGAACATAGTGTGCATATTGGGACATAGACTGAATTCCAGTTAAAGGTTTCACCACATTCATCACATTTTACCATGTTGCTCCCATATGAGAACTACGATGTTGTGAGTCAGGGAGAGAGAGGGTGGACTTCTTTAGATGTGTATAGTTATTCTCCAGTTACACTGGATGCAAGGTCTGTGATGTAAGGGTTTTACAGTCCTTGCTCCTAGACTTTAAATTTTTAAAAAGTTTCTTGCCAGTATGACTTCTATGATGGTTAGTAAGGTGTGAGCGCCGGTAAAAGGCCTTGCCACATTCTTCACATTTGTAAGGTTTCTCTCCAGTATGAATTCTGTGATGCTTAAGAAGGTTTGAATGCAATGAAAAGGCCTTGCCACATTCCTTACATTTATAAGGTTTCTCTCCAGTATGAATTCTGTGATGCTGATCAAGTTGTGAGCGCTTGTTAAAGGCTTTGCCACATTCTTGGCATTGGTAAGGTTGATCTCCAGTATGAATTCGGTGATGCCAAGTAAGGTCAAAAGGCCAGCTAAAGGCCTTGCCACACTCTTGACATTGGTAAGGTCTCTCTCCAGTATGAATTCGGTGATGTTGAGTAAGTTGTGACGGCCGGCTAAAGGCCTTGCCGCATTCTTGACATTGGTAAGGCTTCGCTCCAGTATGAATTTGGTGATGTTGAGTAAGGGCTGAAGTTCGACTAAAGGCCTTACCACATTCCTTACATTTGTAAGGTTTCTCTCCAGTATGAATTCTGTGATGAGCAGTAAGCAATGAGCTCCGGTGAAAGGCCTTGCCACAATCTTGACATTTGTAAGGTTTCTCTCCAGTATGAAATCGGAGATGATTACTAAGGGTTGAGTGACCCTTAAAGGCCTTGTCACATTCCTGACATTTGTAAGGTCTCTCTCCAGTATGAACTCTGTGATGTCGAGTAAGGTGTGAGCGCTGTTTAAAAGCCTTGCCGCATTCCTTACATTTGTAAGGTTTCTCTCCAGTATGAATTCGGTGATGTTTACTAAGCAATGAGCTATGGGAAAAGGCCTTGTCACATTCTTGACACTTGTAAAGTTTCTTCTCTCCAGTATGAAGTCTGTGATCTTGATCAAGGCATGAGCGATCATTAAAGGCCTTGCCACATTCTTGACATTCATAAGGTTTCTCTCCACTATGAATTTCGTGATGTTGGCTAAGCCCTGAGCTCCGGTGAAAGCCCTTCCCACATTCTTGACATTTGTGAGGTCTCTCTCCAGTATGAAATCTGAGATGATTACTAAGGGTTGAGTGACACTTAAAGGCCTTGTCACATTCTTGACATTTGTAAGGTTTCTCTCCAGTATGAACTCTGTGATGTCGAGTAAGTCGTGAGCGCTTGTTAAAGGCCTTGCCACATTCCTTACATTTGTAAGGTTTCTCTCCAGTATGAATTCGGTGATGTGCACTAAGCAATGAACTCTGGTAAAAGGCCTTGTCACATTCTTGACATTTGTAAGGCTTCTCTCCAGTATGAATTCTGTGATGTAGATCAAGGTATGAGCGCTCTTTAAAGGCCTTGCCACATTCTTGACATTTGTAAGGTTTCTCTCCAGTATGAATTCTGTGATGTCGAGTAAGGTGTGCCTGCTGGTTAAAGGATCTACCACATTCCTTACATTTGTAAGGTTTCTCTCCAGTATGAATTCTGTGATGTTGAATAAGTGTTGAGCGA
The DNA here is from genome assembly GCF_022355385.1 of Mustela nigripes. NCBI lineage: Eukaryota > Metazoa > Chordata > Mammalia > Carnivora > Mustelidae > Mustela > Mustela nigripes. Next base: position 2,459,264 of record NC_081573.1, read on the forward strand.
ATTTTAAAAACTTTGCCACACTCTTTGCATTCATAGAGTTTCTTTCCAGTATGGATTTGCCTATGTTTCCTTAGGGATGAGCAGTACTTAAAGATTTTACCACATTCTTCACATTTGTATGATTTCATTTCAGTACTCATTTGCTGATGCTGAGATCGGGTTGAGTGCCAGTCAAAGACTTTACCACATCCCTTAAAAATGGGTGTTTTCTCTCCACTAGGGATCATCTTCTTTCTACTTAGTCTTGATGACTGACTAAATGTGGGACCACGTTTAGCATATCTGAATGGGTTTTTGGCCTCATGAATTCTCTGATCATCACCAATATTGGAGGACTGCTGAGGACCATTCTCACACTGACTGGATTCATCGGGATTTTCTCCCAAATGGATACTCTCATGTGTAATAAGGTTAGACCTCTGATGAAAGACTTCCCCACATTTATAACATTCATACTGGTTCTCTGAAAACTGAGTCCTCACACGTTTCTGAACACTGCAGCCCTGGTTAAGTGTTTTCTCAGATTCAGGGCACTGAGCATTGCTGTCTCCATTGGAAGGGCTCTGGTCATTCTGGAGGGTCGACTCCTCAGTGAAGCCCCTCTCATATGGATCCCGCTTAGCACTTTGTTCTTCATTATTCAATCTCTGATTTTCAGAAGTATCTGATGGGGTCAGTCCAATCCTGTTTTGAAAATGGTTCCAATCATTGTTTTCAGCACGGACTAGGTAACTTTCCAGATTGTCCAAACTGTCTTTCTGCAAAGAGCTGTGTTGGAATACTTGAATGGAGCTCTTGATGACAGAAACACACTGCTTTGTGGAAACAGCTGACTTAAAAAGGGAGGTTTTCCATGATGTTTTATATCTTTCACTATTCGGGTCATTTTGAGTCTTATTAGATGCCGCTGCCTCAGATGGGCTACGTCCTTCATGGTATCCGTGATGCCCTTCCCTCTCTCTATTACTTTCCCGGTCTGTCATTAAGTATATATTTTCAAGAGCACTATTTTTGTATCTACCCATTGTCACTTTTTGGAAAGAAGCTTCTATGCTTGGCTTTTGCAGGAAGTTCTGGGTGTCATGTGAAGATATGGCTGAAAGATATCAAATAAGAGAAAAGTAAACTCATTGAACGTACTACTTTCAGATGAATATACTGATGACTTGTAACATACAAGTTTCCAGTCAATCAGAGTGTCAGAAAGATGGCTGGGAAGGAATCATCAGAATTTCCTTCTTCCATGGACACCCTACCTTGGAACACAACATACTGACCACATACCCTAATAGATAATTCTGTGATACTGTCATGTTCTAGCACAAGTCCCTTCCTGCATCTCAAATAATCTGGAAAAGTGCCACATGAGCGTAAAATTAGAAGGATGGTTATTTAAACATAAAACTGAAATGAAACAAATGGAAAAAAATCCAACATACTCAACAGGTAAAGATTGTAAGCTTCTCCTCTATGATCAGAAATGAGGTAATGAAATAACCCCACCACTGCCTTTCAACATGGTACTGGACATTCAAGTCAGAACTGGGGTAAAAAAAAAAAAAACACATAATAAGAATCCAAACTAAAAAAAGAAAAAGTAAAATTATCTGTGTTCACAGATGACATGATCTATAAAAGACCCTAAAGAATCCTAATTTAGGGGCACCTGGGTGGCTCAGTGGTTTGGGCTGCTGCCTTCGGCTCGGGTCATGATCTCAGGGTCCTGGGATCGAGCCCCGCATTGGGCTCTCTGCTCCGCAGGTAGCCTGCTTCCCTCTCTCTCTCTCTCTGCCTGCCTCTCTGCCTACTTGTGATCTCTGTCTGTCAAATAAATAAATAAAATCTTTTAAAAAAAATCCTAATTTAATTTTTCTGTGCTTTTTTTTTTATTATTTGTATTGTTTATTTCTGCTAAACATTGTCTACAACACTTTCCATTTTCAAATTTCTTTTATGCAATGTATGGCTCAGTTAAAAAAAAAAAAAAAGGAGCTGGAAGAATGCTTGGGTGGCTTGGTGGGTCAAGCCTCTGCCTCCAGCTCAGGTCATGATCTTAGGGGCCTGGGATCGAGTCACACATTGGGCTCTCTGCTTGGCAGGGAACCTGCTTCCTCCTCTCCTCTCTCTGCCTGCCTCTCTGCCTACTTGTGATCTCTATCAAATAAAAAAATAAAACCTTTTTAAAAAGAGAGAGAGCTGGAATAAAAAACTAAACTTTCCACGAGAAACTAGGAAAGGAAAAAACTTAAATGAAATGTAGTAGTACAATAAATGACAAAGATAAATCTGAAATAAGTAAAAGGGAGACCAGAATTGTAACAGAACACTGAATGTAATGCCCAGTTCACCCAAAATAATAAAACTGGCTGTGTTTTAACTTGGTCCGCATTTATAAACTACCAAATCAGATAATTTGGGAATAAAAGCAGTAACAACAATAGATAATTCCTAAAATTGCACAAGTCACCAAGACTGAATTATCTAACCTCTACCAAATAAATGGGAACTCATCTTACACCAGAAACAGGAATTTAAATTATATTTGGAAACAAAACTCTCCCAGCACAGAAAAGCCCAAGACCTAGGAATGTTACAACATTTGAAGCAGTCACTGAGTTCCCTAAATCAAATCTTGTGCTAGAGGATTCTTCTCTCTTTTGCTCAGATTCATTATTTTCCTTTTTTGTGTCCTTGAGGTCAGAAAGTCCTTTATTTCCTCCAACTGGCTGTTTATTGCACCAATCTTCTTTTCAATCTCATTTATTGCATTGTTAATTTCACTGATTTTTAAAAATTTATCTATTTGAGGGGTGTCTGGGTGGCTCAGTGCATTAAAACCTCTGCCTTCAGCTCAGGTCATGATCCCACAGTCTTGGGATGGAGCCCCACATTGGGCTCTCTGCTCAGCGGGGAGCCTCTTCCTCCTCTCTCTCTTCCTGCCTCTCTGCCTACTTGTGATCTCTGTCTGTCAAATGAATGAATAAAGTCTTTAAAAAGATTTATTTATTTGAGATAAAAATAAAGAGAGAGAAAGAGCATGAGTGGGAGCTACAGAGAGAGAGGGAGAATATCAAGTAGACAGCACACTGAATGTCCACACTGACCTGGAGCTGGATCCTACGATCCTGAAATCACTACTTAAGCTTAAACCAAGAATCAGATATAATTGAGATACCCGTGCGCTCCATCTTTTTTTCCGTTCTAACTCTTGTCTCTGTGGTAAAGTTCTCAGCACTTTTTTCTCAAACCTGTGAGTATCTCTACAATTGTTGCCTTTAATTCTCCATTAGGTATGTTACTGATAACTGCTTCCATTAGATCTCTGGCCATGGCCATATTCTTTTGTTTCTTCTAGGATAAATTCTTCCATCGTGGCATTTTGTCTAAGTCTGCCTTCCTTTCTGTGTTAGAAAAGCCAGTGATTTGTCCTGCTACATCCTTCTAGTCAGTGGTCCGCAGAGGCTCTCCTTGCCTTCTGTAGACAGTATTTGCTCCCTGGTCTGAATGTGTCAGTTTTAACTAGGTAAGCTCTGGTCTGCTTGTGAAATGAGACCTGAAACCACCTCCACCAGAACGGAGGTTGTGCAGAACTCTCTGCTCAGGAGATGTGGTGTGGGCAGGGGCCCACCTTTCTGGGCCTGAGGTTAGCTAGATTGAGGTCAGTCCAACCAGAGCACAGGGGACTGGGGCTTAGGAAGCAAGCCAGACAGCCAATGTCCTCACTGACTGGGACACTGGGACACTGCTCTGAGATTATGCTACAGGGCAGGAGAAGGAAATGCTGCCATCTAACTCCTGTGTTCTTAGACACATATCCCACTGAATGTTTCCTCACAGGGAAACACTCCTAGACTAGTGAATACTCTTCCCACTGTGTCCCCAGTCATTCTTCTGATCTCTGTCTGCAGGTTGTCTGTACCCAGGTTGCTTGTCCTCCTTCTCTACAGGAGTAGCACAGCACCTTCTTGGCTCTATCCCAGCCAAGCCTGCTGAACTTTAAAACTCTAGGCTTTAATACCTGCTAGTTCCAAGAACTCGTGAAATTCAACCCCTCTTGTTTTGCACACCAGGGGCTTTGGAGAAACATTCTCCTTGTGCTTTCCCTCTGTCATGTCACTTTCTCCACAACCAGGGATCCCTGCCTTCCGTAGCACTGTAATTCTTCCCTCCCTCAACCATGTTTCCAAACTTTCTGCCATCTATGATGTGGCCTCTTCTTTCATTTAACTTGGGGAGTATGATCTGACAGTCTTCATGGCCATTTCTGGAGTACTGAAGATGATTCGGTACTTATCTAGTTGTGTCCCTGAGATGTGATGAGTCTAGTGTCCTCCTATTCCAAAGCCATTTTCCTCTCCTGGAAATCCTTGTTGTTAGAAACCTATGAAAAGGGGCACCTGGGTGGTTTAGGGGGGTAAAGCCTCTGCCTTCAGCTCAGGTCATGATCCCAGGGTCCTGGGATTGAGCACCAAATCGGGCTCTCTGCTCAGTAGGGAGCTTCCTTCCCTACTGATTGAATAAATAAATAAATAAATAAATAAATAAATAAATAAGATCTTTTAACAAATAAAAAGAAATCTGTGCAAACTAAAAAAATTTGTAAAAACATTTGTAAAAAAATTTACAACACTGGAGAATACAAACTCAACACATAGAAAATTTGTTGTTTCTACTTAAGAAAGAATCCAAAAGTTGAGACATAATACATTTAGAGGAACATCCCCCAAATAAAATGCTTATAATTTAAAATAATGATATCAAATCTGGAACAATGCAAACTATGAATAGTGTGCAGGAATTGAAAGAAGAAATAAGTGGAAACACATTGATGTTCTTTCACTCAAATACTTAAGACTATTGACCTATCAATAAAACTTCAATTGACCTGCAGATTTAATGTACTCTCTATCAAATTCCCAATGCTATTTTTGCAGAAAGGACAAAATGCACCCTAACTTTACATGGATGTCACAGGATAGCACCTACCAGAATAATCTGGAAAATGAACAGCATACATCGTGATTTAAGGCATACTGCAAAGTCACAGTTATCAAAATAATATACTACAGACAGAAAGAAAGCCACAGAATAAGGGAAGAGTGTAGAGCATCTAGACATATATTTCTCCAATGTTCCTGTGTATGACAATCAACTGAGGCTTCGTTAAAATTCATATTCTGATATTCATTTCTGATTAGGGTCTAAGTTTCTACATTTCTCACAAGTGTGCAACTAATGCCCATACTTTCAATTCCACAGTTCTAAATTCCATAAATGAATGAATGAATAAAGGATGGATGGATGAAGAAATGAATGAATGAATGAATAAAATAAAAATTAAAAATAAAATAAAATAAAAATCATAGATGGGGCTGCATCAGTGACTCACTTGGGTTAACGTCTATTTTGGCTCAGGTCATGATCTCAGGGTTTTAGGACTGAGCCCTACAGCAGGCTTTGTGCCTCTGTAGAGATACACAAAGGATGGAGAGAAATCGAAGGAGTAGTTAGGTCTAAGATCATGGCAATGGGAATCTGTCACAAGAAACAACTTGTGTACATGTTCCACTGAAAGACAAATCATAGATTTTATATGTCACTACTAGTCATGACAGTCCTGCACAGAGAACTATTCCCCCTCCTGTTAACAATAGAATGATGCGACTGGCATCCACACAATGGAACAGGATCTGTCCATTCTAATGAATGATGCACAGTAACATGCAGGAAAACCAACCAATTCACAAAGACAGAGAAAGAAAAAAAAGCCAAATATAAGAGTCCCCACTGCCTGATGATATTTCTACAAAGTAAAAAAAGGGAGCACAGCAATCCTTTGCCTTAGATGCTGAAACAGTGCTGAGCTTAGGAGAAAAGTTACTGAGACCTCAAAAGGAGTTCAGAGGACAATATTGTGTTTCATTACCTCGATGGCTTATACAGATGAAATAAGTCTGTGAAATTCCATCCATGAAGCTCTTCACTTGTGATCTGTACATGTGACTCTACTTTCCTTTTTTTCAATGATTTTATTTATTTACTTGACAGACCAAGATCACAAGGATGCAGAGAGGCAGGAAGAGAGAGGGGGAAGCAGGCTCCCCACCAAGCAGAGAACCCCATGTGGGGCTTGATCCCAGGACCCTGAGATCATGACCTGAGCCGAAGGCAGAGGCTTAACCCACTGAGTCACCCAGGTGCCCCTGTGTCTCTTTTTTAATTTAAGTTTTTAAAAATTTTTTATTTGGGCACCTGGGTGGCTCAGTGGGTTAAGCTTCTGCCATCAGCCCAGGTCATGGTTTCAGGGTCCTGGGATCAAGCCCAACATTGGGCTCTCTGTTCAGCAGGGAGTGTGCTTCCCTCCCCCATCCCCGCCCCTGCCTCTCTGCCTACTTTTTCTCTCTCTCTGTCAAGTAAGTAAATAAAATCATTAATAAAAAAGTAGAAACAAGGGGCGCCTGGGTGGCTCAGTGGTTAGGCCGCTGCCTTCGGCTCAGGTCATGATCTCAGGGTCCTGGGATCGAGTCCCGCATCGGGCTCTCTGCTCAGCGGGGAGCCTGCTTCCTCCTCTCTCTCTCTCTCTGCCTGCCTCTCTGCCTACTTGTGATTTCTCTCTGTCAAATAAATAAATAAAATCTTTTAAAAAAAAAAGTAGAAACAAAAGCCTCCTCATCAAAAACCTAGATATAAGTATTAGCAATATACATATACTAGCAAATTGAAATTAAAATAGGAAGGAATTTCACACTGTGACTAGATTTTAAAAGCATGCTTTAGAAAAATGCATGCTTAGGGCACCTGGGTGGCTCAGTGGATTAAGCCGCTACCATCGGCTCAGGTCATGATCTCAGGGTATTGGGATGGAGCCCCACATCGGGCTCTCTGCTCAGTGGGGAGCCAGATTCCCCCCTTCTCTCTGCCTGCCTTTGCCTATTTGTGATCTGTCACATAAATAAATAAATTCTTTAAAAAAATGCATACTTGGGGCGCCTGGGTGGCTCAGTGGTTTGGGCTGCTGCCTTCGGCTCGAGTCATGATCTCAGGGTCCTGGGATCGAGCCCCGCATCGGGCTCACTGCTCCACGGGAAGCCTGCTTCCCTCTCTCTCTCTCTCTCTCTGCCTGCCTCTCTGCCTACTTGTGATCTCTGTCTGTCAAATAAATAAATAAAATCTTAAAAAAAAAAAAAAGCATACTTAACCCTGACAGCATAATGAACACGGCTGGCAGCACAGACACAATTCCTCTGGAAATCAGCCATTATCCCATGTTCCCCTACAAACCCCTAGCCCCTTCCTGTGAGTGGGCTGCCAGTTTGAAGGCCTCAACCTGCTGAAGCCTCCTTGGCTGGCAAAGCAATGAAGCTACAGCTGCCCTTGATCCCCAGTTCTGTCTGCACGTTCTGATCTGGGTCTGAAACATAGAGGTCAGTTCATACAATAGAATGAATATAAGGAGAGATTTGTTTTCCTCACTCCATTCTCCATTTTTGGTTTGTCGAATACTTTAAAAATTTCCTAATTATGAGCGCCTGAAAGACATGAGGCTCAAAGAGAGGCAATGAAAGCTTGCATGCCACAGTGAATTTTAAAAAAGAGGGAGGGATTTAGAATTGCAAACAGGAGTCATAAACTTACAGGAGAATGAAAAGATGAAATCTACATCAAATAATGCTTTGCCTCTCCAGGTAGACAACTCTTGAGGATGTAAAAAGTTAATCTTTGGTGTCAGCAGTCTTTCTGATCGAGGTCCTCCATCTAATCGATTCTTAGTATGTATCACAAAGAGGATAATTTGTACCTATTTCTGCATACTTGGTACTTCTAGCACCTTCAAGCAGCAGGGCAGAGAGGAGAAACCAGAAGAGCCCAAGGGTAGAAGTTGGGACTCCTTAGCTCCCTAGGTAAGCCATCTTGGAACACAGTTTTTCCTTATCACTACAGGACAATTTTCTTCCTCACTTTACACATATCCTACGGATTTATGAGCAAGAAGCTTTCTTATCAGATGTATAGCCTAACTTCTGGAGACCCATTAACTCAGTTTCCTGAGGTCCTAACATCACCCTCCCCTCTACAAAATTGAGGGAGGCTGAGGCAGAAGGAAAGGTACGTAAAATTAAATTTCTTCTGAACCTGAAACCAGGGCGCCTGGGTGGCTCAGTGGGTTAAGCCGCTGCCTTCGGCTCAGGTCATGATCTCAGGGTCCTGGGATCGAGTCCCGCATCGGGCTCTCTGCTCAGCAGGGAGCCTGCTTCCTCCTTTCTCTCTCTGCCTGCCTCTCTGCCTACTTGTGATCTCTCTCTGTCAAATAAATAAAATAAACCTGAAACCAAACCACAAGGATGTGTGATTGAAGAATACAACAGTCCTCCAGGAAGTTGGAAACTATCTTCATATCCGTAGCTCACTGGAAAGAAAAACAGCTTTTGCTTGACAATAACCAGGTTCCCATTCTCTCGAGAGTCTTCTTTCGCATGTGACAGTCCTTCTGAACACCCTATTTGTCCTCAACTCCCCAGTTCCCAATTATATAATCAGTGACACATCAGGAAAATGAGCAGCTCTTTCTGCCTAGGGGTCCTGTCCTGGTGCTTTAAGAAACCACCAATTTACACCAAAGACATCTCAAGAATTCTTTCTTGGTCATCAGCTTTGGATTCCACCCCACTGTGCCTCACCTATATTCCAAAACCCCGTCAAGTTCCATATTGCTTATTAGTGGATGGACAAAAGTTACGAGAGCCTTTAAGAATGTAGCAACCAGGAACGCTTGGTTGGCTCAGTTGGTTGGACAACTGCCTTCCGCTCAGGTCATGATCCCAGAGTTCCGGGATCGAGTCCCGCATCAGGCTCCCAACTTCACCGGGAGTCTGCTTCTCTCTCAGACCTTCTTGCTCATGTTCTCTCTCACTGCCTCTCTCTCAAATAAATAAATAAATAAAAATCTTTAAAAAAAAAAAAAAAAAGTAGCAAGCAGCACTTATCAGCACTTACTAGATACTTATCCTAACTATGCAGGCTAAGTCAGTCTTCCGGGCGAAAAGTGTTTTTGTTTCTATGTCTCATCTTTTCACCAAGTAACAATTTTCTGTCCTTAAGTTACTTTTTTGTAGCTCCAAGTTTTCTTTAGATTCCACTTTATTTGCACATAGTATTAGTTTCAGCGGGAGAATTTCTATTCTCCACTTACATACAACATCAATCAGTCATCACGGTTTGCTACTTAACCCATCACCCATTGCATCCACCCCTCCCACCCACTCCCTATCCAACCACCCTTAGGTTGTTAACAGTTAAGAGTCTGTCCTGTGGGGGCACATGGGTGGCTCAGTCACTGAGCATCTAACTTCAGCTCAGGTCATTATCCCAGGGTCCTGGGATCAAGACCTACATTGGGCTCCCTGCTCAGTGGGAAGCCTACTGCTCCCTCTCCCCCTGCTTGTGTTTCCTGTCAAATAAAATCTTTTTATGGTTTTATTTATTTATCTGACCGAGAGACATCACAAGTAGGCAGGGAGGCAGGCAAAGAGAGAAGGAAAAAGTGAAATCCTTATTGAATATGGTGCCTTCAGTTTGCGGTGTAGAGAAATAAGGCATCTGACTGGGAAGATCTCATGGAAAATAACATGGCATGTGATAAAACCAAAGAAATTATTTCAATTGTATCGTAACTTCATTTTGATGAGGACTAGTTCTCTTTTGGTTTTAAGTTACAGACTCTGAGAGGGTGTGTGGTTGTGCTTCTGTTTGTGTACCTAAAGTTGTTTTGTGGCCAGCAATGGAAATCATTCCTTCTGATTTCCAACTTGCAGTACTTGGGCTGGACTGTTTTCAGGCAGATGTGTTCACTACCTCTCACTGCTGAACTGATTCTCTAACAAATCTGTGCCATGTAAGGAGGCAGAGCCTAGAACTATACTTCCTACCATGCTGAGGAAAGGCAGGAATGTACCACACAGCAGTGAATCAGCTTCCCTGAAGGATCTACATAGGAAACAAGGGCTTGAAAGCAACCACAGCACATGCCTTGCTGATCTGGCCTATTCCACTCTCCAAAAGGCTTCTTCATCTCAAACATCTATTCTACTGTGTGACATCGTAAGATGTCACATGGTAGAATGCCCACATGACTGCATCATCTAACACCCTCCTCCATCCCTTTTCATGCATCTAGGTCGGGGCAGTACAGTCATCACTGACATCCAACAGCATTAATCCTCAGGAAGACACAGGAGGTCGATCAAATCATAAGGATGAAGCAGGACCTCCATACTCCCGAGAAACCCACATTTGCCATTTCCTTTCCCCATTACATGTATTCATCAGATGACTGATTGAATACATTACATGTATTCATCAGCAAGAGCTGCCTGTGCCTTTGCAGTGACTAAAGGGAGCCACCTCTGGCTCTCTCCCCACACAGGAAAGAGTTCCTCACATTTCCTTTCAATAGGTCTTGTCTTTCTCTCAAAGGACGGTGCCTTCCTCAAATTTTACTTAGATTCACATCCCACATCATTCAAGTTAGAATTAATACCCATCGGTTTCCATCTGTCTAATCTCAATGTAGCATTTTCTGAGGACACTCTCTCCATAGGACAGGCAAGAAAGGATGGTTGTGGTGCCTACATAGCTGGAAAGAAAAATGAGGATGAATACAACTGGAGATCTGGGGCGCCTGGGTGGCTCAGTGGGTTAAGCCACTACCTTCAGCTCAGGTCATGATCTCAGGGTCCTGGGGTCGAGTCCCACATCAGGCTCTCTGCTCAGCAGGGGGCCTGCTTCCCTTCCTCTCTCTCTGCCTGCCTCTCTGCCTGCTTGTGATCTCTCTCTGTCAAATAAATAAATAAAATCTTAAAAAAAAACAAAACAAAACAAAACAAACAAAAAAAAAAAACAACTGGAGATCTGGAGATAACTTCTACATCTAGGGAGTCCCTAGGGAAACTCAGGACAGTTCTCCTCCTCTACATGCTAATTCTTCATCTTGAATATTTTCTGTCTCTTCCCTGGACTACCACATGATTTCTATTGGGATAGATTTGTTTCTTATGGGGTATCTATGACACATATAACATGGTCATATGCACATGTGTATACCTCTAGACACATCAAAATACCACTCAGTGTAGCTCATGGGGCACATGTTTCATTTGGGGCCATGGTGCTGTGCTACAGAGTCCCAAGTCTAAGTCCAGAATATGCCATCCTAACTAAAACAGATTTAGGGAAGGCCTGGGGGCAGGGGAGTCTTCTCTATGGGTTATGGGAGGGAAGGCATTGCAAGAAATAGAGATGGGGATGCCTAGGTGGTTCAGTGGGTTAAAGCCTCTGCCTGCAGCTCAAGTCATGATCCCAGCGTCCTGGAAAGGAGCCCTGCATCAGACTCTCTGCTCAGTGGGGAGCCTGCTTCCCTTCCTCTCTCTCTGCGCCTCCCTCTCTGCCTAGGTGTGATCTGTCAGTAAAATGAATAAATAAAATCTTTTTTAGAATTTTTAAAAAAGAAAAAATAAGGAAAGAGAGATGCTGGCTCACAAGGATGGAGTGTAGATCTCATATGAGATGTTCCACTAACTTGACACTCTGCAGCGTGCTGACTGGGGAATGTCAGTGCAAGGCCCCTGCAAAACTGCTAGCTACACAAAATCAATGCCAAGTAGCATCATGGAGTACGTGAGCAAAAACACCAAAAATACCTACCTCTATGCTACATGCCTCAGTTAATACACCCACAGTACTATCATCATATTCACAAAGAAGAGAGAATCAGAGCACAGACTAGGGGGAAAACAATCACATATCCCTTAAAACCTTCAGAGCACTGGGAAAATGGCTTCCTAAGTAAATTGTTTTACTCCAGTACCAAACAGGTGATTGATTCCATCATTTACCTGCAACCTTCAAAGAGAGAGATTAACACTGTAGGTAGGATAACATCTCATTCATGACACACCCATATCAATACATGAAAAACCACTAGGTTTTATTAATGAAAATATATATTAAGTTCACAGGTACACTACGTTATGCATTTCAAATACAGTCTATCGTCACTGTTCGAAATACAGAACAAACGTGTGCAAAACCATTCAAGTGTTGTCGGAAGGATGGGGAGTACCTATTTCCCAAAATTTCAGGACTGAGGTACATTCCTAAGAAATGTGTATGTTCAGTGGTATGACACTGTAGGGAAGAGTTAGCTACCCTCCTTCAGTCATCTGTCAGGATTTCCTCATTTAACCACATCAAGTCATACTCTCTAATGATTGTGCCTACAAAGACACATTGGTAGCGTACTGCCTGACACCTTCTTTTTCTTAAAGAACAATTAGTAAAACCTTCTATTTCTAATATTGAGGAAGTTCTTTATTTTAAAACATGAAGCAGTATGTGTTCTGAACACCTATTTCATGGTAACATACATCAATGTTGTAACCATAAACATCTCCACGGTGATTTTCCTCATATGTTATATATTATACAATCCTACATCTTCCATGGAAAATTAGGCATGTGTGCATCCCAGTTAATGTAGCAGGGCATCTAGTGTCTTTGATGGAGCAACAATCAGCCACATGGTCTTCCAGATTCAGTAGGGATAAAGGGATTCTTGGTAAGAGATTTCAGAGTAAAATAAAACTGTTTGTCACAAATCTCAAATAAGGTCAATGTAAAAAATGTTTAAAAAAATATATTGAAATTCAAAGCATACATAGAAGCCTATCTACTATATCTGTTGAAACAGAATAGTATATACCTTTTCTAAGTGATTGATTTTTCCTTGTAATAACTATTTTCAGAGTAATGTCTGAATTGAGTTCCTTCATTCCTTACATTTATTGGCATTTGAATTCAATTAGAAAGTCATCTAAATATTTATGTCTTCAAATTTACTTTATTTAATGCTCTCTCCGGTGTTTGCTCCGGTGTGTATAAAAATGAAGGTCTTTCCACATTCATTAGTTCCAAGGGTTTGAATCTAGTAAGCATTTTGTGATATTGAGTAAATACTAAATTCCAGAAAAGGCGTGTCTTATCCACTTTCTTTACATTTTACAGTTCTTCTGCTACATGGTAACTATGACTTGAAGTACGTTGGGAGTTCTAGTGAGAGGTCGGACACATTCTATGTGTCCAGTTAGTCTCCTATATAAAATTTCTGACATGAAGTAAATGAAGAAAAGGCCATAGATGTTTTCACAATTACATTATGTCTGTAGATTACTCTCCACTTATGAATTTGGCGATGTCGAGTAAGGTTTGAGGGCCACATAAAGGTCTTGCCACATTCTTCACATTCATAAGGTTTCTCTCCAGTATGAATTCGGTGATGTGCAGTAAGTCTTGAGCTGTCATGAAAGGCCTTGCCACATTTGTTACATCGGTAAGGCTTCTCTCCAGTGTGAATTCGATTATGTTTAGTAAGGGATGTGACCCACATAAAGGCCTTTCCACAGTCGTTACATTTGTAAGGTTTTTCTCCAGTGTGAATTCGGTGATGTTTCATAATATCTGAGGGCATCTTAAAGGCCTTACCACACTGTTTACATTTGTAAGGTCTCTCTCCAGTATGAGCTCGATGATGTCGAAGAAGCCCTGAGCTCTGCCTAAAGGCCTTGTCACATTCTTGACATTGGTAAGGCTTCTCTCCAGTATGAATTCTGTAATGTTGGGTAAGCACTGAGCTGTGGTTAAAGGTCTTGCCACATTCATGACACTGGTAAGGTTTCTGTCCCGTATGAAGCCTGTGATGTTGCCTAAGGCCTGAGCTCCGGTGAAAGGCCTTGCCACATTCTTGACATTTATAAGGTTTCTCTCCAGTATGAACTCGGTGATGTTGAGTAACATCTGAATGCGACTTAAAGGCCTTGCCACATATGTGACATTGGTAAGGTTTCTCTCCAGTATGAGTTTGGGGACTTCCAGGAAGGGTGGAGGACAATGTAGATGCTTTCACACCTTTTGCCCATTTGTATGGTTTCCCTCCAGTATGGGTTGGTTTATGTCCCTTTACTGATGAAGGCTCCTTAAAAGGTTTACTACATTCCTTGCATTTACATATTTTCTCTCCAGTATGCATTCGTGAGAACTGAGATAATGTCGAGTGGCAGTCAAAGGATTTACAACATTCCTTAAAAATACAAGTTTCCTCGCCCCTAGGAATTGTCTTGTTTCTATTTGGTCTCGATGACGGACTAAACATGGTCCCTGGTTTATTACATGTGAATGGGCTTTTTCCCTCATAAATTCTCTGATGATCACCAACACTGGAGGAATGGTTATGAGCTTTCCCACATTCATTATCCTTGTGAGGACTGTCTCCTGAAGGGAGTATACTGAGGTTAGAGCTTGGATGAAAACCTTCCCCACATTTATCACATTCATAATGGTTCTCTGCAAACCTAGTCCTGACCCATCTGTGAGCATGGGAGCGCTGGTTCAATGTTTTCTCAGATTCAGTGCACTGAGCAATTCTATCTCCCCTGAGAAGCCTCCGTTCATTCTGGAGGGTCGACTCTTCGGTGAAGCCCCTGTAGAATGGATCCCACTGAGCACTTTGTTTTTCATTTCTAAATCTCTGATTTAAGGTCAGGTCAGTCCTATCTTCCAAATGGCTCAAATCATTATTCTCAGCATGGACTAGGTTACTTTCCAGATGTGCCAAATGGTCTGTCCACGAATTGCTATGATGGAATATCTGATCGGAGCGTGTGCTGACAGAAACACACTGCTCTGCAGAAACAGTTGACTTCAAAAGGGAGGATTTCCACAGATGTTTACATCCTTCACCATTTGGGGCAGTGAGATTCTCATGAAAGACAGTTGACTTGGTTTGGATTTGTCTTCTCTGAAATCTTTGATACCCATCACTTTCCCCATCATTGTCCCAGTCTCTATTTAAGTGTAAAATCTCAACAGCACTATGTTTGTATCTGTGCATTGATCCGTTCTGGAAAGAACCTTGTATGCTCTGCTTTAGCAGGAAACTCTGGGTGTCATGTGACGATACAGCTGAAAGATACCAAATAAAAGTAAAACCATTGCACTTACTACATTCAGAAAAATATACTGATGACTTTTAATACAGAAGCATCAAGTCAATCAGACAATGTCAGAAAGATGGCTGAGAATGAGTCATCAGGACTTCATTTCTCCATGGACACACAACATGGCACACAATGTACTAGGTAGAGTCTTTTTTTTTTTAAAGATTTTATTTATATAACAGAGAGAGATGACAAGTAGGCACAGAGAGAGAGAGAGAGAGATTGGAGGAAGCAGGCTCCCCACCGAGCAGAGAGCCTGATGCGGAGCCTGATGCAGGACTCCATCCCAGAACTCTGAGATCATGACCTGAGCCGAAGGCAGAGGCCCAACCCACTGAGCTACCCAGGCACCCTAGGTAGAGTCTAATAGAGAATACTGCGGTATGGTCATGGTGTAGCACAAATCAAGTTCCTGAATCTCTAACAATCAGGAAAAGGGTCACATGAGCTCAAAATTAGCAGAACGGTGGATACTGAAACAGAAAACTGAAATGAACCAACTAGAGTACGGAAAAATAGAAACTATCAACCACAGGAAGAATTGTTTGTCAGAAAAGATCAACATTGACAGCCCATGAACTAAATATAGAATAAAGAAAACTGCGACTAAAATGAGAGGTAAAAAGGCAAAAGGAGAGCATAACTGACTATAGGAATCAAATAAGAGGCAACAGTGGATAATCAGGGACTACAAACTCACACCAAAAGATGAGTATGAATGTTAAAAAAAAAAAAAAAGTATGAACAATTTAGACTTCAGCATTCATAAAAACAAATTAAAAATAAAACCCCAAACTGATCTACAACCACAAAGCAGAGTGAGAGAGGAATAAAGGAAAAAATCCAACAAGCAAAAATTGTGTGCCAGATGAATTCACTGGATATTCAGACACTGAAGGAGAAAGGACTGCAAATCTCCTCAAACATTTCTAAGGCATGAATTATCAGAGAAACTAGCAGAACACTCTCTCTGTGGCACCAGCATTACCAGCTCATGCAAGCCAGACAAAGACACTACAAACAACAAAGTTTACAAACTACTGCCTGAGACCAATATTCACTCGAAGCTCACAATAAATAGCAATCTGAATCAACAGAACATTTTCCCTTTTTACAAGATCATCAAGTGGGAATTGGACCTGGAATGAAGAGCGCTCCAACATACAGAAAACCATAAACTCAAGACTCCACATTAACAGAACCAAGGACAAAAATGACATGATCATTTTAAGGGAGACAGAATACAAATAAGGGAGACAGTATTGGACAGCATGTCATGCTAAAAACACTCAAGGTAGAGAATGAAGGAAACCCTAACCTAATGAATGCCATAGATGTATGAAAAGATGAAACCTATTCAGTAGGGACAGTCTGCAAGCTTCTCCTCTATGATCAGCAGGTAATGAATTGACCCCACCACTGCCTTTTGAGTTCTCTATTGAGAACAATTATGCAACCATAAATCTAGTAAAGGAATCTAAACTAAACAAGAAACAGTAAAACTATCTCTGTTCACACATGACATGATTACAGAAATCCCTAAAAATCACCTTAATTCTTTTACTGTTTCTGGTCATTATTTGTTTATTTCTGCCAGTTTCCTGAGTACACTTTGTTTTTCATTTTTGTTATGTTATACAATAGAGGTAACAAAAATGTTGGAACAAGCAACTTAATTTCCACCACAACTAAAAAAGGAAACAATTAGATGAAAGTTAGTAGAGAGGAATGCCTGGGTGGCTAAATGGGTTAAGACTCTGCCTTCAGCTCAGGTCATGATCCCTGGGTCCTAGGATCGAGTCCCACATTGGGCTCTCTACTCGGAAGGGAGCATGCTTCGCCCTCTCTCTCTGCCTGCCTCTCTGCCTACTTATGATCCCTCTGTCAGATAAATAAAATATTTTTTAAAAGAAACTTAGTATAGGAATAAAAATTACAAAGAAAAATCTGAAATAAATAGCACATTAATACTAACAGAGGTAATTAATACTAACAAGTAATGCCCATTTTATCAAAAATAAAAGTGGTAGGGACGCCTGGGTGGCTCAGTTGGTTGGACGACTGCCTTCGGCTCAGGTCATGATCCCGGAGTCCAGGGATCGAGTCCCGCATCGGGCTCCCAGCTGCATGGGGAGTCTGCTTCTCCCTCTGACCTTCTCCTCGCTCATGCTCTCTCTCACTGTCTCTCTCTCAAATAAATAAAAATAAAATCTTAAAAAAAAAATAAATAAATAAATAAATAAAAAAAATAAAAGTGGTAAAACACTAAATCCCACAAACTACTATATAATAACAGATAAAGGGGCGCCTCTGCCTTCAGCTCAGGTCAAGTATCCCATGGTCATGGGATGCAGTCTCCATATGGGGCTCCAGACCTGCTCAGGCTCCAAGATCAACAGGAAACCTGTTTCTCCCTCTCCTGTTCCCCATACCTATGTTCCCTCTCCTGCTGTGTTTCTCTGTCAAATAAACAAAATCTTTTTTTTTTTTCTTAAAGATTTTATTTATTTATTTAACAGACAGAGATCACAAGTAGGCAGTGAGGGAGGCAGAGAGAGAGAGAGAGGGACGCATGCTCCCTGCTGAGGAGAGAGCCCAAAGCAGGACTTGACCCCAGGACCCAGGGATCATGACCTGAGCTGAAGGCAGATGCTTTAACCCACTGAGCCACCCAGGCACCCAAAATAAACAAAATCATAAAAAACAAAAACAAAAACAAATAGGGTAATTTAGAACAAAAGAAAGATAATGCCTAAAAACAGACAAGTTATTAAGAATGAATTGCTAACCTTGAACCAAAGAATTTGGAAATCACCTTAGACCAGTAAGAAGCATGAGGGTTGAATTTCGAAGAAATACTCTCCCAGCACAGGAAAGCCCTAGACCTGGGAATCTTCCTACTTTCAATGGGGTCAATGAGCTCCCTAAATAATTTGTGTTAGGGGAACCTGGGTGGCTCAATGGGTTAAGCCTCTGACTTTTGTCTCAGTTCATGATCCCAAGGTCCTGGGATTGAGCCCTGCATAGAGCTCTCTGCTCTGCAGGGATCCTGCTTTCCTGCCTCTCTCTCTCTGCCTGCTTGTGATCACTGCCTGTCAAATAAATAAAATCTTAAAAAAAAAAAAAAATCCCTTGGGACGCCTGGGTGGCTCAGTTGGTTAAGCAGCTGCCTTCGGCTCAGGTCATGGTCCCAGCGTCCTGGGATCGTGTCCCACATCGGGCTCCTTGCTCACCAGGGAGCCTGCTTCTCCCTCTGCCTCTGCCTGCCATTCTGTCTGCCTGTGTTCGCTCTCTCCCCCTCTCTCTCTCTGATAAATAAATAAAATCTTTAAAAAAAAAAAAAAAAAATCCCTTGCTGCATGATTCTTTTCCCTCCTTTGGTTCCAATTCAGTATTTCCCTTCATTTTGCCTTTTATGTGACAAAGTCATTCTTCTGTATCTTCCAGCCTTCTCTTAACTCCAGCCTTCTCTTAATAACCTATTTCTAATCTAGCTTATTGCATTGTTCACCTATGTTTGATTTTTAAAAAGACATCTACTGGGGAATGGGGGTGATAAGAGTTTGGGTGGAAGCTAGAGAGATGAAATCACATGTATGCATCACACTGAGTCCAGAGGCAGACTTGAGCCTGGATTCCAGGACCCTGAGATCAAGATCTGAGCAGAAACCAAGAACCTGGGGCTTAACAGAGTAAGCCACCCAGACAACCAACTTTTTTTCAACCTTTTTTTTTTTAAACTCTTATCCCTGTAGTAAAGTTCTCACTATTCTTTAAATTTTTTTTTTTTAAAGATTTTATTTATTTATTTGACAGAGAGAAATTACAAGTACACTGAGAGGCAGGCAGAGAGAGAGAGAGAAGGAAGCAGGCTCCCTGCTGAGCAGAGAGCCCGATGTGGGACTCGATCCCAGGACCCTGAGATCATGACCTGAGCCGAAGGCAGCGGCTTAACCCACTGAGCCACCCAGGCGCCCAGTTCTCACTATTCTTTTCTCAACTCCTTGAGTACTGTTAGGATTGCTGCCTTAAATTCGCCATCAAGCTCCTAACTACTGTTTCCATTGCTTCTCTGGCCCTGGCCTTACCTGCTGGTTTTGTTTGGGATAAATTCTTTCATCATGGCTTTTGTCTAATTCTCTAACTTCCTCTGTCCATTAGAAAACTCAACAATGACTCATTCTGTATCCTTCAGGCCAGTGGTCTGCAGGAGCTCTCCTTGCCTGCTATGGGCAGTGTTTTGTCCCTGGCCTCAATGTGGCCAGTTTGAGCTAGGTGAGCTCTGCTCTGATTGTGAAAGGAGACCTGACATCAACTCCACCAGGACTGCAGCCCTGCAGAATCCCTGCTCAGGATCTGGGCAGGGGCTGACCTTGCTGAGCCTGAGACAAGCCTCACTGAGAAGGGCAGTCCCCTCAGATCACAGGGGTTGGGGCCTGGTGCAAACAAAGCAGCCAGCCAGTGTCCTCACTGAGTGGGGCTCTGCTTTATGCTACAGGATGGGAGAGGGAAATGGTGTCATCCAACTCCCATGTTCTGGGAGCCACATGTCACTGAAAGTTTCCTCTCAGGAATGTGCTCCTAGACTACTGAATACTCTCCCCACTGTGCACCCCAGGTGTTCTCCAGGTGGCTGTTTCCATGCCGTGAGCCCCCAGGCTGTTTGCCAGCCTTCTCTCCAGGAGCACCCCAGTGCCATCCTAGTTCTATCCCATCCAAACCTGCTGCCCATTAAACCAGGCTTTAAGATGTGCTGGTTCCAAGAACTCATGAAATTCAGCCCTTCTCCCTCTCCAAGCCATTGGCTTTGTGGAACCTCCTTAGGCATCCCCAGAGTGTTCCGCTGTCATGAAACCTACTGCACAGCCAGGGCTCCCTTCCAGCCACAGTGCTATACTCCTCTCCTCCCTAAACCATGTCTCCACACTATCTGCCATCTTCCATGTGGCCTCTTCTCTCCGTTCACTTGGGAGTCTGTCCTGTCACTCCTCAGCCCAATGTCTGGGGCATTCAGGAGGACCTGACAGTTGCCTAGTAGTGCTCATGACAGGACAAATGAGTCTAGGATCCTCCTGCTCCACAGCCGTTGCTTCCCGTGGTGAATCCTTATTGTTTTAATTCTCTAACAACTCATGTGGATTTTAGAAAGTTAGTACACAAACCAAACCATAAAACTTAGTTTTGTTTCTACACAACGAAGAGCAATTCCCAAAACAGGATCATACATTAAGAGCAACAAACCACCCAACCCAAATTCACCACGGCCACCGTATTCATGGAAAAAACTCCCTCCTTGACAACAAATGCAGTGCATTTTGTAGCTTGGACCTCACTGCATCCGTGGTCTTTATCAATTTCAAGTTTCCCCTGCATTAGTACTAGTACCCATGTCTTCATCAGGCTATATGATCACTTGTTTCAACTTAGGCTTCCTCCTTAATATTGACTTTGTGTAAAATGAGTACCGTTATTAAAGTTGGTTGCACTTTCTGGTCTTCCCAAAAGAATCCACTTACACAGAAAAGCCTTCCTGACACATGTGGCCATTATTACACACTCTGTAATGGTGAGACATGAGAGAGAACACACTGTAGGGAAATAGACTTAAGAAGCTCTCACAGAAATAACTGTTCTTCCATGTACCCCCTGGGCTGCTCAGTCTATGAGGACCACAGGCTCTTCTTCATCTACCAATTTACTTCCTCACACTACTGTGTAGATGCTTGTCTTTCCCCTGCTCTCTCCCTTCTACCACTATGCACCTGTATCTCCACTGTGATACAGGTCAGTTTGCTTTCCTAGGATTTTTTCCTACTACTAATACTTAGGATTAGCTTATTTTGCACAGTTGGTTTACTTTGTTTGCCTGCACCCTCTTAACACACTACTTTAACCTATAAAGGCATATGCTTCTCGCTATCTATCTTGCTTTCTTTTAAATGTTCCATTAGTTCAGGTGTAAAACATGGGGACTGGACCACTCTATAGGTTCTATTCTGCTCACTACCAAGTAGCTACCATCTGGCACCATAAAATGTTGTCATTATACCACTGAACGAGTTCACTATATTCTGTTTTCCCCATGACTCATTATAACACAACTGGAAGCATGTGCTTCCCATTCCCATTTCCTCATGCTGCCCATCATCCTTCTCCATTCCACACTGGTTACAGTCAGGTTACTCTCTGCATTTATGGGTCTGATTCTTCTTCTTTCATTGTGTCTTGTCATGTGTGACAACATGGTTTGAACCACAGAGTATTCTGCGATGTCAAGTAACACAAAGACATATCATATATATTCACTTAAGTGTATAATCAAAACAACAATGTAAGTGAACAAACAAGAAACACACTCATGGGGGCGCCTGGGTGGCTCAGTGGGTTAAAGCCTCTGCCTTCGGCTCAGGTCATGATCCCAGGGTCCTGGGATCGAGCCCCGCATGGGGCTGTCCGCTCTGCGGATAGCCTGCTTCCTCCTCTCTCTCTTTCTACCTGCCTCTCTGCCTACTTGTGATCTGTCTGTCAAATAAATAAATAAAATCTTTAAAAAAAAAAAAAGAAACACACTCATGAATATCTATTTTGTTTTGAATAAAATCCATGGATAATCCCAAGAGTATGAAAAGCCCAACATGACACATTCTAAACTGTGACCAGGTGGCCTGTAACCATTTCCCAATCTGGGCAGACGACAGGAGGTTCCCAGGTCAAAGTCTAAGCATCTTATGACTCATGACACAGCAAACATCATAAACGTCTTCATCACACGAATTCCACTGGCCAGCTGCACACCCACAACTGATACCGCGAGATGCTACACATGCGGTGGGTTTGAATCACTTCTGTGGGATTCTGAGCACAGGAAACCCTAGTATCATCAAGGAAAATCCAATGTATCTACCCGGTCCTTTCTCACAGAAAGAAACATCTGTTTTCCTGTACAATAAACAAACTCATCTGCCCTCTACCCAAGAGCCAGATGCGTTCACTATATTCCCAAGCTTTTTTATACACAAACGTGTGGAATGGCAAGTATTACTAAAACATCAAACAAGGAAATGCTCATGCAGATCACAACATCACCACATGACTTCAAGGAATAGTGACAAGACTGTATGAGGCACATATATGAATGTATGATTCAGGGAAGGTATCCACAACAGCAATCAATACATTTTCCTTCATGATCTTTTCCTGCTCACCTGGCAATGATATACAGTCCCATGAAGGGTAGGTCACAAAGTCAATGGACCTGGAAAGTTTGACTTTAAGATGCTTTCAACCATCGGCCATAGGGCCACTTGTGAAGGTCTGGAAGAACCCGAAGATGAACACTGTGCCACCATACACACATCCCTGGCCACTCTGTCAACCTAACAAAGAAGTGTGCATCCAATGTCATGGCAGAAATCTTTCACCCAAAAGCTGTCAGTGTGCGTCGGACTCCATTACAGACAATGTACAGTGAGTTGCCTATGCTCCCCTGTTTGGCGATAAAAGCTGTAGAACTTATCCTATCTCCAGTGAAGTAAAGAGCGACAGTGGTGTAACATCTATCAGGTTGCCACGATTGCATGGACAGCCTGCACCACAAAGATTATGGCAACTGCCCAGCTCCTGGAGGCATGTCTGCTGTGGGAAAAGAGGAATAATCATTGATCTGAGCACAGAGGCCCCATGGAAGATCTCTGACATCACAACTGGCATTGGGTGAGTGGTCCTGGGAGACTGCTAACACCACTAGAGGAGGAAGACACAGAGATAAAACAACAGAGAAGTCTGATACAAGATCATGGCCATGGGAATCTATATCAAGATATGACTTGTGTAGGGAAGCCTGGGTGGCTCAGTCAGTTAAGCTTCTGCCTAAAAACTGGGTCCTGATGCAGGTCTTGGGAAAGAGCCCTACCTGGGGCTCCCTGCTCAGTGGGGATTCTGCTGGTCTCTCTGCCTCTGGCCCTCCCCTAACTTCTATTTATTTTCTCCCTCTCTCAAATGAAGAAAAAATTTTAAAATGATTTGTGTAAGCAAATAAAAAGAAAGCATAATACAAATTTTCAGAATACATTTCACTTTATTAGCCAAGTGGGGAAATAAAAATAGAAAGAAACCAGAGTATGTTAATTTCTAATACGTATCTGGCTAAAATTTTAAACATAATGATGTGTTCAGAGAAACACAAGGGATTCTATCTCTGTGGTATGGTTTAAAAAATTTTTCATAAGATCAAGAGAATTAGAAAAATATATTTACTAGTATCTGAAACATTCCTTTGCACAGTGTATACAATGTCTGTCTCACAGTTACTGATGCTGTATTTGCTATTAATGTATTCAATGTTCTAGAGTTTATGGGTTAGTGATAATACTATTGTCCTCTCACTCAAAGAAATCATGTAGATAAAGGAAGGTATAGGTAACCTCTCACTATTGGTCGAGTCGGGGTTTGAACCTGGGTGCCTACATAGGAACAGGAAGCACATAGTACATATGCCTTCTAGAAGGTGACCCATGTTTGGATTGTTCCTTTTCTCTTTGACACTCAGTGGTTCACCCAGCAGTCCTCACACAGAACAGCTTCCATGAAGGAACACTTCAAAGTGAACATTCCAGCCCACACCACACATAGGTAGCCTGAGTGGTTTCCTGGTTGAATACTCAGATGTAGACACAAAGGTCAGGCATCCAAGGTACAACACAGGAAAGGCCCAACACACAACAGTCCACTTTCATGCCTGGAGAACCAAGACTACACACCTGTGTATCTCACTACATTACACATGGGCTACTACCTTTCCCAAAGAACACAACTATGAATGTGTCCCAAGATACAGGTTCTCAAGGTCTAGTCCCTACACAGCCACCTGAGATGGGGTAATGACGGAAAGGTTGGTGGCTGCCCCCAGAGCGACTGACATGGTAATGTAAGCCTGGGCACAGCGATCCAAGATTTACAAGTGCTCCTGGTGATTCTGACCCGGGACAATTTGCACAACCTCTGCAGGAACCAAGTCACAGGTCAATCCTGAGTTATCCCCACAGAAGGCACTCTCAGAAACCCTCGGTGCTTGTGGTCATGTTACTGTCTGGACACACATACACCACATGCACAACACACAACATACACAACACACATTTCCTTTATTCATTACTAAACCTGACTCCTTTTCACATGCCTGACACAGGAAACAGAGAGGGAATCAGGGCACCTGTAGAGGCAGTGTGGAGGATACTCAGGTGAGCTCCTGCTCAAACAAGGAGAGACGACAGAGCTGAAGGCAAAGAGAGGTGGGGATCACTCGTTGTACAGTAGTGACTCCTCTTCCTGAAACTGGGAAAGAACAGGAAAGCAGACTTGACAAATGCCCGGGTCAAGTGTGACAGAACCCAGGAATTGCTATTATTAGTGTTCTCCTGAAGAAAAAAACAAGTCTATAATCCTGGGTCCTTAGACTGTTTTTTTTTTTAAATTCCCAAATACCACTACAAGATCACAACACATTCAAAGAAAAAGAAAAATATGTTCCAATCAGAGGAACAAAACAAATCTCCAAAACTGGCCCTAAATTAATAAAGACCCATACATTGCAAAAAAAAAAAAAAAAAAAACCAAAACAAACGAAAACCAGATCAAACCAAAAACAAAACAACAACAACAACAACAAAGTGCAAGCACTTCAAATTATAATGATAAAAATCTGGGTGGAGGAAAAAGAGAAGACTACAGGTAACTAAACTTTTATCTGGAAAAAGCATGACCAAAATGTAAACCCAGAGAGACATAACGTGTAACATCCAGGAACCAGAAACTGAGTCCCAGAGTACAATTACTGAATTTAAAAATAAACTAAGGGATCAGCAACAGACTTGATGAAGCAGAGAAAGAATCAGAACTCTTAAAGACAATTTTTCTAAATTCTCTACTGAGGGGACCAAAAAAATAGGTGGAAAAGGACGGAGTCTGAGGGACTCATGGGATACCAACAAAGTGGTCCAATATGCTCATTAAGGGGACCCCATAAGAAGATGAGGGTGACCTCTGTGGACACAAGAGACAATTCAAGCTTGCTAAAAATTTTTTTTTTTAAGATTTTATTTATTTATTTGACAGAGAGATCATGAGTAGGCAGAGAGGCAGGCAGAGAGAGAGGAGGAAGCAGGCTCCCTGCTGAGCAGAGAGCCCAATGTGGGGCTTGATCCCAGGACCCTGACCATGACCTGAGCCAAAGGCAGAGGCTTTAACCCACTGAGACACCCAGACGCCCCCCCCCCCTTTTTTTAAGATTTCAAGCTTGCTAAAAATTCTAAGTAGCATAAATGTCAAGACATGAACCAGTGACAGATTGTAATTAACCCATCAAACACCACAGATGAAAAGAGACTTTTGAAACAGAATGGCAAATGCACTTCACCTTGTGCAAGAGCTCCTAGAAGAGCAGTAGTGGGATCCCAGCAGTCCCAACAAGAATGGGGCCAGCATAATGTACTCAGCTACTGAAAGATTGAAAAATAATCACCAACAATACTTTACTGGGCACTCTTTTCCACAGATGTAGAAATGAGGACATTCCCAAGTAAAGACCCTTCTCCGTTTACCAGTAGACCTGTACTACAAGAACCATTAAAGGAACGCTCTCTCAATGAAATAAAAGGATTCTACCCAGAAACTGAACCAGATGGGATCCTAAAGTTCTCCGCTAAATATAAGTATTTACACAGTTAAACAAACTTGTAGTGCTAGAATTACCTAGGTCACATTTATTTCTGCAACAGAATTTTGTTTTTTAAAAAGTATAAAAATCATTCATATAGGTCATAAACTACACAACATAAATGTTAGAATTTGTGACATCAGTTAACAAAGTGGGTGCAGGGGTGGAGACAGGAAGAAGTGTTTTGTGTGCAATTCACAATATTGAGATTCAAAAGCTTTGTTTTACCTCTAAGTTGTTTTAAGGAATCTCTAAGGTAACCACAATGAAAATACTCACAGGAGACACAAAAGTTAATGAGGAAGGTACCAAGGCACACCATAGTGTAATATAATTAAAGATAAAATAAATCTTTCTTATTTCCTACCAAAACATGATACACAGGTGTAAGGTGTTTCAAAGTAACTTTCAATTCCAGAAACTCCTTTCTCTCATGCC
The DNA here is from genome assembly GCF_022355385.1 of Mustela nigripes. Classification (NCBI taxonomy): domain Eukaryota; kingdom Metazoa; phylum Chordata; class Mammalia; order Carnivora; family Mustelidae; genus Mustela; species Mustela nigripes. The sequence continues at coordinate 2,485,463 of NC_081573.1, forward strand.
GAAAGAAAACAATTCACCCACAAATACATGATGAAATTAATTCTGTGTTGATATCAACTCACCTAGACATAGTATAACATTCACTCACCACTCCCCAGGGAGAGAAATTAACAGTAAGAATCAGAGCATGTATGAATGATACACAAACACAATCAAATACACGTAATTTTATTGACAAAAGCATAAAATTTATCCTTTTTTGACTTACATAGTAAGTGAGACTTTCTTATAGGTTCCAAGCTCGGAGTTCTAAATGTGCTAGTCCCCCAATAACATTATTTATGTGAGAAGGCTAGGAAACAGAGACCTTGAATTATTTCACCATTGAGGAATGAACAGAAAGGGGAAATAGAACTGCACATTGTCTCATTTTAGGGAGGTGGTTTGTTATCTGATGCAGTTACTAAATGTCAATTTTGTAAGAATAAGATTAAAGCCTCCCTAACATTAGAAAGCATAAACCAGAAAACATTAGAAATCTTGTCTCTCTACTGCTCTGGGAATTTCTGCACCGAAACCCAGTGTGCGTACAACTACCCTAACCTACTTGTCTCATGATGAAAACCAGAACTAACAAAGGCCAAAACATACAGGTCCTCAGAAATAGGATGACTTCCCCAGGGCCCTCAAAGAAATGGAGAAGCTCTCAGACTGAGGGGGCCTTCCCCCTCCAAGGAGAGTCTCCTGGTCCTCCCTGTGGATGTGGCAGACCATCACTGGAACTGAAGGAGAATCCCTAGAGGATGCAAGACCTTGATAATGTGGGAGAGTAGATGTCCCTCTGGGAGCATGAGAGAAATAAAACCGGGCATGAGAGAAATAAAATCAACTGATTTTCATTCAAGGACAGCTAGTGGAACCACAGCTTAAGATCTATGTTCCTCCTTCAGACTTGGACCTCCCCTCTGTCATCTGCCTCATTCATTCCCACCTACCTGGATGGAAACCTCCAGTCTCCTTTCTCTTCATATCCCAGAGCTGCTTCTCTTGCTCCAAAAAAGTGATCAGGTCTGGCTTTGACACAGTGAGACCTGTTTACAAGGAAAAAGGAAAATGAGTATTGCCAGAGATTCTAACTTTCCATCCGGATTGTGTTCAGCACAGAAGAGAGGATACTGTACAATTCTAGAAAATGGTTTCCAAAAGCTGTTGCCCAACAGTCCCTTTAGAACACAGAGGAGGCATTTCAATATTCACATCCTGACCTCCACTTTCAAGCAATAGACATAGTAAGAAAGGGAAATTTCAGTTTAACATGTGAGCAGCACCATTCTCTGCCACTAAGTGTTTAGAATTGAAACTCTTGTACAGAAGTGGGGTATTACCTTGAGAAGCTAAAGATGAAAAGGACACATGATGATGACTTTTCTCTACATGTACAAACCCCTCCTTCCTCTCCTCTCTGTCTGGATCTGAATTCCAGTTATTCAAACAGGAATTGTCCAAAAGACAATCTTCACAGGAAGGAGAAAGAAAACCACAATCTTCCCTGTGGTTCAGGGAATCTGGAAGGAGTCTCCCTCACCCAAGAAGCAGAGGTGTCCGTAGTTCTCCAACATCACATCCCTGTAGAGTTGCCGCTGAGTGTGGGTCAGGCATCCCCACTCCTCCTGAGAGAGTTCTATGACCACATCCCTGAAGGTCAGCTGTCCCTGCAATAAATACCACAGTCACTAAGTGGCCACTGACACACTTCACGAAGGTTCCTAACATGGAAGTGGGAGTTAATGTCACCAGCTAAACCCAAGACCTGACTTTCTCCACTCCAGGAGATGAGTGTGGAATAAAAGAAAAACCCATGAGACAGAGGGCAGGACTGATTGACCACCTCTACTCCCAGAAGTCAACCCTACCAACTACAGAGAGGTGAGAGCGCTCCTTGTCCAGTGCACTGTTGGGAAGCAGGAGAAGAACCAATGTTCCAGAAGGAATTATGAGTTATTTCTGATGTGAAATATTGGGGTGCAGGAGTGAATGATGAAGAAACAATTCCTGAGATGTCTTTGGTGTCAAAGCTGTGGTCTTCCTGATGATGCACAGGCACAGGCCCCATGGGTCAGAGGCATTGCACTGGGGTGTGAGCAGGAACTCAGTCTGCACTAAAATGGTGAGTGGCTCAGGAGTGCAGTCATCATGAAGGAAGCTGAAAGCAAGGTTCCCAGGACCTTGAGGGCCCAGCTGGTGTGATGATGAGATCACTGTTGAGTGAAACCTTGGACAGAAGATCCTGCAGATCTGTATCAGTGGGGACATGCATGGAGGAATATGGCCAACATGCATTTGGGGAGAAGAGGTAAAGAAAAGTAATCTCAGTACCAAGGCGCACCCAAGGCCACACCATCACTAGTTTTGTGTGTGTGTGTGGTCTGAAAACAGGAATTCAGAATACCAATCTCATGAAAACAAATGATATATATACAGTTCAATCACCTACAGTCTCTGTAGGAGCTGCTTTGAGGCAAGCGGGCTTGAGCAAAGGCATGGAAAATGGCCCCCAGAAACCCCCCTGCTAAACCCAGACAGGTCCATCAGGGCCTCACCTCAAAGGAGCCACAGGCCTGAACTAACCAATGAACTACTGACAACGAGGGACACTGCCCTGAAGAGGAAAACTTCCCTGAGCCCCCTAACTCCTCACCTTTCCTCACTAAAAATAGCCCCCACCACATACACTGCTACTTATACAGAGCCTCTCTCTCCTCTGCCACCTGCCTCCCGCAGGATATTCTGTGAACTGCAAAGAGCGCTTCTGCCTCAGGTGAACTCTTCAAGGCCACGTGACTTCCTCCACCCAATCATGGACCCCCCCCCCCCCCCCCACTGGCAGAGACACAACGTTTAGACAATGGAGCCTCCATTTCTCCTCCGAGGCAGCATAATCTTAATTAGATTCATTTACACTTTAGTGCAAGGGCCAGGGAGAGGAAGAGGCTCTCAAGCCAATTCCCAGCTAAGCCTGCAACCAAAGGGCGAGCTCATCCCGGGACCCTGAGATCAAGGTCAAAGGGGAAATCAACAATCTTGAGGTTTAACTGACTGAGCCCCCAGGTTCCCCTCTTGTGTATTTTACATAAAATACCTACTTCACATTCTAAAGAGCAAGTCTCAAAACCTCCCCCTTCCCATACTTTCTCTCAGGGAACATCTAGAGTTATTCTGGACACAACTCCATCGAGTTTATTTCTCAATTTCCTGACCCCTGGGCTACATAGCGCTGAGAAAAGCAAGCACAAGGGACCTAAAGGAGAAAGGTTTTTCTCTCACTGACCGCCCTGGACCAGACCTCAGCAGCAGCAGCAATCTCAGACTTAAGCCCCCCACCCACACCCCCACGCACGGCTATCACTCAGAAACTACTTTCAGTGCTTCCAGGACTTTAACTCCCAGTGACAGCTGCTGCTGTAAGGCAGGTTGGAGACTTGGGAGAAGACTCTGGGATACAGAGAAGGGCTCTGAAGACCTGGCCTTGAAAATCACTTCTGATAAGATCTTCAAATCAGGTGAAAACAGAAGGGAGAAACATCAGAACTACAGAAGCCAACATTTGCAATTTCTAAAAGCGAGGAATTTCCGGAGGAAAACATGACATGGCCTCTCCTGGATACCAGGCTTACCTGAGAACTAGCCATTTCTCCTTTCCCTTCGTCCTCTGGATTTCTTTCCCACAAGGTATCTGCGGAGAGATCACAGCAGCATCAGGAGAAAATGTCCTTAAGGCCACTAACAGAGCCTGTGCATCTGGAAACTGTTCTAGGACCGGGCTGGATGCTGGCCGCGGAACTGTGCAGCACTGGGAGACCTTGAGGATTGGAGATTATTTAACACCAGCGGGCTCAGAGGATTGTGACCGTTCTCCCAGGGTCTGAGCCCAGGACAAAGAGGGAAGTTTAAGCACTTTTACTTCCGCATCTGTGCCATTCTTGTGGTCACGGCCGGCAGGATAGGGGGGAAAACCCGGAATGGGCTCAGAGCTGGAACTGGGATTCTCTGCTGGATGAGTCAGCTGTCTGAGAAAACGGATTTCTCTTATCAAAACTGCTTCCCTGAAGGCAGGACACTGAAATGCAGAAATAGCCCAAATTCCTAGTCCTTTGTGTCAGGAGCTATTCAAATGAGCTCCTAAGGAGAGACTAATCTTTGGCTTTTCCTTCTCAGCTTTCAGGGGACCTAGCCTCCTCGGGATTGCCCAGGGCGCTGCATGGGCCTGACCCTCCCAGACTCCCAAAGCAGAGACCTGTTAACTCCCAGTGGACCAAAGCCGCTCTCCACTGTCAGAAAAAAAATTAAAAATATAAGGAAATAACCCCATACCCCTGCCTCACTGAGGATCTCCTGCCGCCCTTAAGTAACTACTACACTGTTGTTTCCACCAAATGGATGGACAGACTCTGAGGGGGAGGGGCAGCAGCTAAGATCCTTCTTGAAACTGCACAAGTGATTGTTATGCCCGAGTTTTCACATCTGAGACACCACCAAAGACACCGATGCAATCGCACCAGGGTTTATTTGACATGCTTAAGCTTGGGCCCAAGTATACCAGACACAGCCAAGTAGGGACTTGGACCCTGAACCAGTTTACAGTCAGAGTTTTTAAAGGCAGAGTAGGGGTGGACTAGGCGGTTGGTGAGGACAAAGGGGGTATTCAGAAGGGCTATCAGGGTAAAGAAGACAGATGGGATATTGGAGGCCTCAATATTATCAAGCAAAGGTGGTTTTTCCCTCTGAGGCACTAACATGAAGACAACTGGGAGTTTCCTGGTAGATGTCACATTCCTCCTATCAAGAGTCCCTGTTAATGAGATTTAGGTTTAGAAGAAACTTAACTTTCTTTGTTGTAAATCTCTAGGATAATTGTAAACCGAGGAAGACTCTGGTCTTGCAGGATTGTGATTTCTGCAAGTTAACTATTTGTTCACACATATCATCAAGAGGAAGAGAGTGAGTGGAGAGGGAGTGCAAGGTGCCAGCTTTTGCTTTGTCAAGATGGCTGTACTAACCTCAGGGCTAGACCCGAGTGGGTATGGTCTTGTTTTTCTCAGCCTCCATAGTGATGCTCAACAGCAGCTGGGAAGGAGAGCACACAAAGCAGGGAAACCAAGGCTGTGGTTGTGACCACATTTAGCTCCATAGCTTTCCAATGATCAGTCTGGTGACACCTCCTCCCTCTTTCTGCCACACAGAGGGAGGCACGCTTACAAATGATGTTTTCCCTTATCAATGCAAAGTCTCACAAAGGGAAACATTCTGGTTTCAGAGCTTTTCCTTTACCCTTCTTTTAAAATACCAGTGTAATATAATCCTTAGATCAGAGATGTATTTTAGGGGGACAAAATGTCCCCTTCATTAGGTAAATGTTTCTTTTCATATGTAACTCCAAAACAGTATTCCAAACTGAAGGTACTTTTACCATACCATCAGCAATATAGGAGAACTCGGATTCCTCAACATTCTCCATGAAATCTCATCTTTTAGCCTTTTTTTGTTATTTTACCCATTCTAAAAAATACCGAAAAGTTTCTCACTGAACATATGAAGTGGTCTTCCTACAGTTGTCCTGGTGACTGAAATGGAAACCACTTCAAAGCATCAAGCTGAACAGAAATGAAAATGGCTGCATTAATGCTTCAGGGAGACTCGATCTCAAACTAAATGACACTTTGCCTCTCCCCTCCAAACCTCCCCTCTGCAAACCTCCCCTCACCCCTTCTCAGCCCTTCTTTGTTTCAGGAACCTGGTTCCGCCCTGACAACATGGTGAACAGGGCAGGAAGCATAGACAAAATTCCTGCTGAAACTGGTGACATTCTCTATTACCCTACAAACCCCAGCCCCGTCCTCTGGGTGCGCTGCAGGTTTGCCGGCCCGACCTGCTGAGGCTTCCTCTGCCAGCGAAGTGAAGAAGCTGCTGTTCCTCTTGATCCCCAGCTCCGTGTTCACGTTAGATCTGGGGTCTGAATCACAGAAATCAGGTCATTCAGCAGAAGAGAATTTAGGAGAGAAAAAGTTGTTTTTCTTGCTCCATTCTGAGTTCTTTGGCCTGTTAATTAAAATGATATAAGACAGTTTAAGGAAACTAAAAAAAAAATCTTAATTATGGGAAATTGAAAAACATGAGGCTCAGAGACAGGTGACTGGAGCTTCTGTGCCACTGTGACAGGTTGAGGAAGAAGGATGTAGAATTTCAAACAGGGGACATATATTCGCAGGAAAGAGGAAATGCATGTCAACAATGGTTTGCCAATCCGTTGGGGCAACTTTCCATGATCTTCAAAGTTAATGTCTGGTATCATCTCTCTGTAGAAAAGACATTAGGGCTCAAAAACTATGGCCAAGAAAGAATTCTTAATCCATCTCTGTTGTAAGAATGTGGTTTTAACTAAAGTCAGAAGACAGGACCTGTGGGCAGAAAGAGCTGCCCTGGGGTCATGAGAAGTGGCTCATTATATACTTTCAAGTGGCAAGGTGGTTTTGGATAGTTTAAGCCTCCCAGGTATTTTGGAAACAAGGTTTCCAACACCTTGAGGGAACTAGCTATTCTTAGGAAAGCTTCTTTCTTACTGCTTAGTAAAATCTCAGTCCTGAGACCCAACAGATTTATATCTGTGGGCCATAAGCTTGGAATATGATGGCAAATAGCTATTTTGTGGGGCAGATATAACAAAAGCTTCCAAAGGAATTTTTATATGTTAAAGGAGACTTACAGGATCCTGGGATTGGGCTAAAATTATCTATTGCCCTTGGTAAAATATTAAGCTGGGAGTTGAGTCCCTGGAGGAAGGTCACTCTGCCTGTTTCAAGGACTTGTCAGGAGGTGCAATAAATTTTCTTCTGCCTTTGTTACCGACAATATTCCCCACCCCCCAGAACAGTTTCTACCCTTAAATAATCACAAACTTGGCCTACATAAGTTCAGCAAGAATAATGACTCATCATAAAGTTCTTCTAGAATCTGCTTTGCTGTAACTTCTTAGAAGGAATTTCTAGGGTGAACTACTAGTAGCCTTTCCAGACCAGAAGTCAAGTATTTGCCATCAGACATGCCTGTAGGCCCTGTAGATGTGGGCAGATCCCTATTCACAAGCTCCCCAATACACCCTGAGGTTCCTATACCTGCCAGGGAAGTGACAACATCTATCCTGGTGAGGCTGCTGGAAAATCTGAAAGCAAGGAATCAGGCCAACATTTCCAAGGGGCTTTAGGGCTCCAGGGTTTGTAAGTCGACCTCGGTTCTTTAGAACCATTCAGTCCTACCTGAGTCCATACATGTCTCACAAATAAGACACTCCAATCGAAGCCTTGGTAAAATAACCAGTGTTTCCAGTGGTTTCCCCTTAGGAGAACATTCTATTGAACTTAAGCAAATGACTGTGACCGCATTGGTAGAAAGAATACTTACTGAGACTTTTTGAGTATCAGAGGGTTCCAGTGGAGAGAAAAGTTAAATGCTTCCTTTTGTTCACAAGTCAATACTTTACTGCATTCTTTTTAAGTCACAGATATCGTAAGAGAAAGCTTCCTTAATCTGGAAGAGCAAACTTTAACCCACTGAGCCACCCAGGCGCCCCTGGAAGAGCAAACTTTAGAGAACCAGTGATGTGTCAAGAGGCACAAAACTATCATTATCTTCTTAGTTCATGTAGTCCCATGTTACTAATTCGTGTTTAATTTGAATGCAGTTTTTTTAGTTAGTTCTGGAAATTCTTACCCATTTCAGTTGTGACCTTACAGATATTGAATACCTGTATTTTTCCTAAAAGTCCTTTTTAGGAACCTCCTTGCAGATGAAATTTATTTTTCAAGATAACACAATTAGAAAGCACAAGAACTCATAAATGGACACTGTTAATGATTTGGTAAGAGTTCATTATGATAATTAACAAGGAAATCATCCCTTCTGTGACACAGAACACTTCATAATGACCTTATAAACAGAGATAACACACCGAACAAACAAGCCTAGTTAGTCAACAAGACTTCGTTTAGGATTTAAATCTTGGAGGAGTTTGTAAAACCTTAGAAAGTTTTCAAGCCCTGGACTAAATAGGATTAGGAATTCTTAAAGCCCTGATAAAGGCAAAACAGAGAAAATTGTTTTTCCAGGCAGGGAAAGAGAAAAACAAATGTTCACATTTTCTAGTCAAGAGCAGAACAACAGGGTGGCTGGGGGCCTGGGTGGCTCAGTGGGTTAAAGCCTCTGCCTTTGGCTCAGGTCATGATCCCTGGGGTCCTGGGATTAAGCCCTGAGTTGAGCAGGCTGCTCAGCAGGGAGCATGCTTCCCCCTCTCCCACTGTCTGCCTCTCTACCTACTGGTGATCTCTGTCAAAGAAATAAATAAAATCTTTAAAAAAAAAAAAAAAAGCAGACCAACAATTAAAGAAATTTTTGACTTTTAAAACAGAAGGAAAACACACTTTTAATCTTTACTAATGCATTATAAAATCCATGCATTTCAGTGTTAGTCTGTTCTGACCACACCTAAAATTCCTTTCCAAAGATTTCCCTTCAAAACCTTCTACAATTTTCCTTTGCATTCAGATTTTTCCCAGGCCCCTTTTCTCCAAAGAACCAGTCTCACTTAGGACAAAAGTAACAGGGTGCCTAGGTGGCTCAGTAGGTTAAGCCTCTGCCTCTGGCTCAGGACATTGTCTCAGAGTCCTGGGATTGACTCTTGCATCAGGCTGCCTGCTCAGGGAGCCTGCTTTCCCTCTCTCCCCCTGCCTGCTTCTCTGCCTACTTGTGATCTCTCTGTCAAATTAAGTAAATAAAATATTTTTCAAAAAGGACAAAAGTACCTTCTTTTACCTTCAAGAAAAATGTATTCCCATTCCTTGTCTTCCTTGTACATAGAGTTGCTTTTCTTATTTCTATCAGTCTTAATTACATGTAGCAGCATTTTAACTCTTCAAAACCTTAGTCTTGGGCACCTGGGTGGCTCAGTGGGTTAAGCCGCTGCCTTCGGCTCAGGTCATGATCTCTGGGTCCTAGGATCGAGTCCCACATCGGGCTCTCTGCTCGCCAGGGAGCCTCCTTCCTCCTCTCTCTCTCTCTGCCTGCCTCTATACCCACTTGTGATCTCTGTCAAATAAATAAATAAAATCTTAAAAAAAAAAACAAAACACCTTAGTCTCCAGCAAAGACTAAGTAGTAATCAACAGTGAACTGTTACACCAGAACTCTTTGGATGGCAAACTTATTAATCAGTTAAGTACAAAGAATCTTTACTGACAGATTCAAATATTCTTTGTTCCTTTGCAGTAAGAAGTCGAAACCACAGGGGCACCTGGGTGACTGTCTTTAATAAAGAGTCTGCCTTTGGCTCTGGTTGTGATCCCAGGGTCCTGGGATGGAACTCCAAATTGGGCTACCTACTTGCTGGGATGCCTGCCTCTCCCTCTTGAACTCTCCCAATCCCCACCCCACTTGTGCTCCCTCTCTTGCCATGTCTGTTTGTGTCAAGTTAAGTCTTTAAAAGCAAGAAAAAGTCAAAAGCACAGATCTACATTCAGTACTCAATGCTTTAGTATTTTATCTCCTTTGAAATCAACTAGATAGATGTCCAATAAATTCAATCCCATTTATCATCCAAGCAAAACTTTAAAAGTTTCAGGTTACTGAAGACTGAAAGCTTTCTTAACAATGGCCCGTGAAAACTTTGAGACAGACAAGGTTAACCATCATTTCAAGTCATCCTTTTGCTACCAAACTGCAAAAGTATATATAGCATGAGCTTATTTGACCTTCAGCAAAACCCAATAGGATAAAAGTTTCACATTTAATGCCAATAATCTTAAAGACATGTCTACCTTAATTAAACCAACAAAGTACCTCCCCATTGCTGATTTTTACCTGGAACATTGATGGGGAAATCTGAACCGCGCAGTGCCAAGTCCCTGGAGTGGTCTTCTTTGCTCCTCACTAGGAAGAGGAGGAGGAGGAGGAGGAGCCAGTGGTGCTGGAGGCAGGGAGGCCAGTAGAGGAGCCAGTAATGCAGGCCCCACCCAAGGTGGTGCAGAAATGGGAGGAGGATGGGAGGAAGTGCTCCCAGAAAGCAGACAGAGGGTTTCCAGTTCTCAAGATCATCCACTTGGCCAGAGATTCAAGCGCTGTGTGTTTTCCACCAACAAGGGGAATTAGGCAGTCCATGACAGGCCAGAGATGACAGGGAATTTCCCCAAAACAAAGGGCGTTTCTGCAGCTGTTTGGGAATGCCATTAAGATATTCCATCCTGAGGGAGACTAACCACAGCTGGCTCCAGTCAGAGCCATTACAATGGGCCATGAGTGAGGGAGAAGCCCCCATATCTATTAGGAGGAGGAAGAGTGAGAGAGAGAGTCAGAGCCCCCTTCGTCCATGATGGCCCCTTTCCTCCCATAACCTCGGTTTATTTGGAGGCGGCCTATTTAGAGAATTACCATCCAGTAGGTCAGGGGGAGTTTACTGTTCTGCTTATGACCAAACATGTTATGCAAGAGGCCTTTAGGTTCCTGTCCTGGTTTAGAGCCCTGAAATCCTGGGATGGGCCAGGGTACTTAATCTATTTTCCAAGTTTCCTGCAAAGAGATCTAACTGATAAATCCTACTAAGGCCATGTGTACCTTTCTTAAATTTTGCACCCCACATGGTTTCCAGTTGCTTAAAAGTATCCCATGGGAGAGTCCTTAGGGACTAGCACCATGCTCCTAGAAAAGTAGAGAAGGCCCCTTAACAAAATCCCCTGACTCCCAGGTGGTGTCCCACACAGGATATGTCAGAGCGTCCATGTGTCAAAAGCAATGCAAGGTGTCCCTCAAACAAAAATCTCAATTGATTACCATTCTGCCTTACCACAGAGTCATTCCAGTCATAAAAGTCTAGGTTGGAGGGATACAGGTGTCTCTGCCCTACACCATCACATCCTAGGCTATACAGATGGGTGCCTGGTGAGTGGACATCAGCTGAATGGATAGAAATACCATGCCTTGCCGCTCATGCCCCAAAGGCTGCATTATTGCCCTGTGATTTTTTTTTAAGATTTTTATTTATTTGACAGACAGACCACAAGTAGGCAGAGAAGCAGGCAGAAAGAGAATGGAGAAGGAGGCAGGCTCCCTGCTGAGCAGACAGCCCGATGTGAGGCTCCATCCCAGGACCCTGGAATCATGACCTGAGCCAAAGGCAAAGGCTTTAAGCACTGAGCCACCCAGGCAACCCGCCTGTGATTTTTTTTTTTTAAGATTTTATTTATTTATTTGACAGACAGAAATCACAAGTAGGCAGAGAGGCAGGCAGAGAGAGAGGAGGAAGCAGACTCCCTGTGGAGCAGAGAGCTAGATGAGGGGCTCAATCCCAGGATCCTGGTATAATGACCTGAGCCGAAGGCAGAGGCTTTAACCCGCTGAGCTACCCAGGCGCCCCACGCCCTGTGATATTTAATCCATGGAAAACACTAGAAAATTTTTACAATGGGAAATTACCCAATTTTGTAATTTAAGTAGTTAGTAGAGGTCATAAACAGAAAACAGTAAAGACAGAAATCCACCATGATGTAAGAGACATTCAAACACATGTAGTCTTTACAGTCAACTTTCCTAGGAAATAGTCACCAGTTGGGCTTTAATTCAATCGGGAACTGGTTTAGATGGAGTTTTGGAATGTAGGTGAGAATTGGTGGGGTGATGTCTGGAGCCTATGGGCAAGAATTCTTGAAAGGTTTTTGGTGAAAAATGATGGTCTTATTAACCCTCCCCCCCCCCCCAGGGAGGGGCAAGACCCAAAGGCAAAAGGAGCCCAAGCACTTGGAGTTGAGATAAGGGAAAGGAAGATAGGTTTTCAAAAGAACTTTCATATGCTAAAGAGGACCTACAAAATACTCTGGGCTCTGCCATTGTCAAGTTAAGGTTGTCTTTCCATCTAGTAAAGCATTAACATTAAGAGAGTTGGGCGTTTCCCTCTGAAAGTTATGGATAAGAATGCTTTTTCTTGTAAATCACTAAGATATTTGTAATCTGAAGGAAACTCTGGGGTCTGGCGGACTGTAATCTGTGTTAAATTAGCCATTTGTTTTTCCTTTCCTTAGCTTTAGGGCAGTCAGGAGTGCCTGAGGAATATCACTATCCCACCTGGGAGTGGGGGTTAGAGGGGTTACAGGGGGATCAGCATGTGCTTTGCTACCAGTTTGCCTTCTGCTCATCAACAGAAGGGAATAATTTCCTGCTCACAATAGAAGGAAAGAATTTCCATTTGTAGACATGGAATAAACCTATAGGACATTTTTTTAACTTATAGAGAAGTCAAGCATTGACCCCTCTGGCCAACTGAGTAGACTGAAATTTTCAGCGTGCACCTTTATCCTGTGTGAGTGATGAACTAGACTCTTCTTTGTAAACCTATAGATGATGCATTGTTTCCTACAAAGACTGGTTACCAAACCTTATTGCAGAACCTCCCCCAGGCCACCCACACACAGCCTCCAGGCACATCCATAATGTCAGTAGAAGGCACCAGTGAGTCTGCAGCCTATCCAGAAGTGTTACAGACCGCCCTGCTCCCCTCCTACTTATTCACTGCACTCAACTTCCCTTTAAAATCTGCAGGCCTGTAAAAGTCCTTGGAGTTGCTTTTTGGACATGTGTCTGTCTTTTTCCAACTGGCTGGCCTCCTGAATGAAGCTAATATTCCTTTTCTTTTCTTTTTTCTATTATGATTTTATGCATTTATTTGACACAGAGAGAGGGAACACAAGCAGGGAGTGTGGGAGAGGGAGAAGCAGGCTTCCTGCCTAGCAGGGAGCCCAATGTGGGGTTCATCCCTGATGAAGTCCCAGAACCTAAGTCAGGTTCGATGGGGTGAGGAGGTTCGGAGCCGACGGCTAAGAAAGAATTCTTAAGACGTCGTTGGTGCAAAATGGTGGTTTATTAAAGCACGGGGACAGGACCCGTGGGCAGGAAGAGCTGCTGCCCCGGGTTGTGAGGGTCGGCATGTTATATACCCCACGGTTGGGGGGAGGTGGTGAAGGGATGGGAGGTTTCAACAGAGTTCTCACATGTTAGGGAGGGCCTACAAGGGGGGGGGGGGGGGAGTCTTTGCCCTTATGGCTTGATCAATGTCGTCTTTAGGTCAGGCACTAACATCAAGATAATGGGGGAATTCTTGGTGGGGCATTGTGATCTGGCTATCATTTACATTCCTTTCTACTCCAGTCTCCTCCAGTTTATGGTGGGAGGGGGACATTAGGGCTTCAGGAACCGAGAGTTATTTGCCTCTGGAAATTTGTGCTATTGATAAGGTAACCTCCCTGTTTAGGTCTCTAGGACATCTGTAGAGCAAGGGAGATTCCTGTTCTGCAGGATTGCGATCCCTGCAAGTTAACTATTTATCGTTTTATGGCGATCAGGGGTGCCTGAGGAATGCTACACATATGGAGGGGAGCAGGTGAAGAGGGGGTGCAAGGTGCCAGCTTTTACTTTGTCCTCAGCCAGCCTCAATCCCCAGGACCCTGGTATTATGACCTGAGCCAAAGGCAGACACTCTACTGGGCCACCCAAGCACCCCTAATGTTCCCTTTCTTTTTTTTTTTTTTTTTAAGATTTTATTTATTTATTTGGCAGAGAGAGATTACAAGTAGGCAGAGAGGCAGGCAGAGAGAGAGAGGAGGAAGCAGGCTCCCCGCTGAGCAGAGAGCCCGATGCGGGACTCGATCCCAGGACCCTGAGATCATGACCTGAGCCGAAGGCAGCGGCTTAACCCACTGAGCCACCCAGGCGCCCTGTCCTTTTCAATCAAAACTCATGCCTTAGGGCTCCTGGGTGGCTCAGTGGGTTAAGGCCTCTGCCTTCAGCTCCCGCCGTGATCCCAGGGTCCTGGGATCTGGCCCGCATGGTTGGGCTCTCCGCTAAGTGGGGAGCCTGTTTCCCTTCCTTTCTCTGCCTGCCTCTCTGCCTCCTTGTGATCTCTGTCTGACAAATAAATAAATAAAATCTTAAAAAAACAAAACAACACCCAAAAAAAACCCGCATGCCTTGGGGCACCTGTGTGGCTCAGTGGGTTAAGCCTCTGCCTTTGGCTCAGGTCATGATCTCAGGGTCCTGGGATTGAGCCCCACATTGGGCTCTCTGCTCAGCAGGGAGCCTGTCCCCACCCCCCACCTGCCTCTCCACCTAGTTGTGATCTCTGTCAAATAAATAAATAAAATCTTAAAAAACAAAAAAATAAAAATACAACACACAACTCATGCCTTGTGCACTAGATTTTCAAAGGAATAGCAATCAAATAGCTTTTTGTTTTTTAACAAAATTGTGGGATCCTTCACAATGGTAAGAATTCTTGCCATGTTTTATGGTGCAACTTAGTAAGTTTATTGAAGTAGCACATGGATAGGACTCATGCTGAGAATGAGCTACACTTTCATTTTAATTATTTTGAAGATTTTATTTATTTGAGAGAAAGTGGGCAGAGGGAAGGTAGGTGCAAGGAAGGGGTTAAGGAGTGCACCTGTCCTGATGAGCTCTGGATGATGTGTGGAATTGTGGAATGACTATATACTACACAAGAAACTAAGAAAGCATTCCAGCAGTACAATAGTGACAGTGCAATCCTATACAAAACCTGGTGCTCATCACAATTGTACTCCTTAATGTCTGTACATAATTTAATGCATCTGCTTACCCACCCGCACTCTGGCTTCCATCAGCTTGCTCTCTACAAGAGTCTGTTTCTTTTACTGCCTCTCCTTTTCTTTTTTTCTTTCTCACTCAACACTTTTTTGTTGGTTGAAATCTACCTATGAGTGATGTCATACAGCATTTGTCTTTCCCTGGCTTATTTCACATAGCAATATACTCTCTAGTTCCATTCACGTTGTTGCAAGTGGCGAGATTTCATTCATTTCCATGCTAATATCCCATTGTACATACATACCAAATGTTATTTATTCATTCAGTAGTCAATGACCAATTGGGTTGGACTGTTTGAAGCAGAAATGCTCATTGTGTCTCACCGCTGAACTACTTCTCTAGCCAAGAACCACCATGCACAGAGCCAGAACCTGAGCCCATACTCATCAAGGTATTGACTAAGGAGGAAGGCCCCACACAGCAGTGCAGCTGCTTCCCTGAAAGGTCACTGATGTACAGTGGATCAAATCTTGACTGGGGTTTTATCCCTGAGAGAGTAGTGCTTGGTTCATCCACAGGACATGCCTTGCTGATCTTGCCTATCCCACTGTCCAGAAGGAAACCCCACCTCCAACAGCTACTCTACTATCTGACATTGTAAAGCTATGCCCAACTGACTGCACCATCCAATATACCTCCCTTTCCATTCATTGCCACTGAGACAGGCCTGGTGATCACAGTCATCATTGTCATCTAAGGCCATCTGGTCCTCAGTTACACACAGGAATGTAATGAAATCATGAGAATGAAGGAGGACTTCCCTACTCCTCAGAAACCCACATATTTGGCAATTCTTTTTTCTATAACATGTACTCATCAGATGAGAGAAGCAACAGCTGCTTGTGCCTTTGCAGTGACTAAAGGGAGCTGATTCCAGTTCCCTCCTCACACAGGAAGGAGTTCTTGATGTTTAATAGGTCTTACCTCTTTCTCACCAGATTTTACTTAGATTCACATCCCACCTCCTAGGGCTAAATTTCTGAATTAATATCCAGTGGCCATCCATCTCTCTAATCTCAATTAACTCTTTGGAGAACACTCTCACCACAACTCAAGAAAAAAAGAATGGTTCTGATGCCTATGCAGCTGGAAAGTAAAATGAGGAAAAATACAACTGCAAATCAGGAGGTAACTAGGAAATATAACAAGTAGAAATTATTTTTCTAAATCCATAGCCAGCACTGTCATATGAGCATGTGAACTTCACAGACACATCAAAGGAACACCCCCACATAGGAAGTGGGGAACACAGCTTTTTAGAGCCCACAATTCAGTGCTTTAGAGTCCAAGGATTAACTCCAGATTAGGCCACTGAAGCTAAAACAGGTCCAGGTCAGCTCTGTGGCAGTCTTCTCTAAGGAACACAGGAAGAGAAAGCTTTGGGGAAAAGGGAGATGGTTGCTCACAAGGCTGGATTGGGGTTGTTGTAGCAGAGGTTACATTACCTTGTGATTCTGCAGAGTGTTGTCTGGGAAACATGCTAGTGGAAGGATGGGTGTCTGTTCATGGACCCTACCATACTACTGGCTACACAAAGTGAATGCTAAATAGCAGTATCATGGAGTGCATGACCTAAAATGTCAACAATACCTCTACAAAATCTGTAATATATCCATAATATTATCACAGTCAGCACAAAGAAGAGAAAAGAGGACAATAGATAAAGTAGGGGGGAAATCACTCATTTTTTTAAAAGATTTTATTTATTTGACAGACAGAAATCACAGGTAGAGAGGCTGGAAGGGAAGCAGGCTCCCTGCTGAGCAGAGAACCTGATGCGGGGCTTGATCCCAGGACCCTGGGATCATGACCTGGGCCAAAAGCAGAGGCTTCAACCCACTGAGCGACCCAAGTACCCGAAATTACTCACTATTTAAACCTTAAGGCCACTGACAGAAAGGATTCCTAGGAATATTATTCTACTCCATTACCAAATAGATGATACCATCAGTTCCCTACCACCTCCAATAAAATGAGATAGGTTCACCTTGGCAGTGGAGTAATGTGTCATTCATTACAAATCCATGTTACACATTAAAAATCTTTATGTTTTATTAATTAAAATATATTAAGTCCACACATAGACTATGCAATGCATTTCAAAGATTTCATTTATTTATTTGACAGAGATCACAAGTAGGCAGTGAGGCAGGCAGGGTGGGGGGTGGGGGGAAGCAGGCTCCCTGTTGAGCAGAGATCCCTATGTGGGGCTCAATCCCACATGATCCCTGAGATCATGACCTGAATAAAAAGCAGAGGCTTTAACCCACTGAGCCAGCCAGGCACCCCTAGACATTGATACTTTTTGGAAAGAATCTTCTATGCTCAGCTTTAGCAGGAAACTCTGGGTGTCATGTGAAGATACAGCTGAAAGATACCAAATAAAAGTAAAATCACTGCACTTATTACATTCAGAATATACTGATGACTTCTAATATAGAAATATCTAGTCAATCAGACAATGTCAGAAAGATGGCTGACATGGAATCATCAGGACTTCATTTCTCCATGGACACATAAAATGCCACAGAATGTATTGAGCACATAGTCTAATCGTTAATTCTATGGTATGGTCATGGTGTAGAACAAATCAGTTTCCTGTATCTCTAATAATCAGTAAGAGGGTCACATGAACACAAAATTAGTGTAACGATGGATATTGAAAGAGAAAATTGAAATGAACCAAATAGAGTACAGAAAAATAGAAACATATCAGCCACACGAAGAGTTGTTTGTCAGAAAAGATCAACAACATTGACAGCCCATGAACCAAATTAAGAATAATTAAGACCAGGGACGCCTGGGTGGCTCAGTTGGTTAAGCAGCTGCCTTCGGCTCAGGTCATGATCCAGCGTCCCACATCGGGCTCCTTGCTCCACAGGGAGCCTGCTTCTCCCTCTGACTCTTCCTTCCACTCTGTCTACCTGTGCTCGCTCTCACTCACTCTCTCTCTGACAAATAAATAAATAAAATCTTTAAAAAAAAAAAAAAAAAAAAAAAAAAGAATAATTAAGACCAGGCTGCCTTTGGCTCAGGTCATGATCTCAGGGTCCTGGGATAGAGTCCCGCATCGGGCTCTCTGCTCAGGAGGGAGCCTGCTTCCTCCTCTCTCTCTCTCTGTCTGCCTCTCTGCCTACTTGTGACCTCTCTCTGTCAAATAAATAAATAAAATCTTTAAAAAAAAAAGAATAATTAAGACCAACTTAAGTAAGAAGTGAAACAGTGAATGAAGACACAGTATCACTGACCTTAGAAATAAAAATAATTATAAGAGGTGATGATGGATATCACTGTCCACAAATTCGTACCAAAAGATGAGTATAAATTTGAAAAAAGGTATAACCAATTTAGACTCCATCGTTCAGGAAAAAAAAAAAAAAATCACAATTGATCTATAACCATGAAGCAGAATGAAAGAGGAGTTAAACAAACAAACAAACAAACAAAAACAAAAAAACTCCCAAGATGTGCCAGGGAATTCACTGGATATTCAAACAGATATTTAAGGAGACAGTACTTCAAATCTCCTCAAACATTTCCAAGGAGTGAAGATCAGAAAATTAGTGTACCACTCTCTCTGTGGTACCAGCATTACCGGCTTATCCAAGCCAGAAGATGATACAACAAGAAGGTTATGAACTACTATCTGTGAGGAACATGCACTCAAAATCCACAATAAAACAGAGCAAACTGAATTAAAAGTACATTTTCACATTTTACAAGATACTCAAGTGGGACTGTCCTGGAATTAAGGGATTTCAACATATGGAAAACCATTAATTGAAGATGCCACACTAAAAAAAAAAAAAGATAAAAAATGACATGACAGAGACAGAATACAAATATGGGCATACTGGACAATACATCATGTTAATAACACTCAAAGTAAAATGAGAAGGAAACCCCTCAACCTAATGAATGCCACATATGTATGAAAAGCTGAAACCAATTCAATAGGGACACTCTACAAGCTTCTCCTCTATGATCAGCAGGTAATGAAGTGACCCCACCACTGCCTTTGAGTATAGTCCCGGACACTCTAGTCAGAACAATTATGCAGCCAGAAATATAGTAAAGGAATCTGAACTGAAACAGTAAAACTATCTCTGTTCACAGATTACATCATTATAGAAATTCCTACAAATTCCTAATTTTAATTTTTTTATTGTTTTCTTCTCATTGTTTGTATTGCTTATGTCTTCCAGTTTCTCCCTACTAGACTTTCAATTTTCAATTTTTCTTTTTTTATGTTATACAATGCAGAGTTAAGAAAATGTTAGAAGAAACAACTTAAGTTCTACCAGGAGA
This sequence comes from Mustela nigripes, assembly GCF_022355385.1. Taxonomy (NCBI): domain Eukaryota; kingdom Metazoa; phylum Chordata; class Mammalia; order Carnivora; family Mustelidae; genus Mustela; species Mustela nigripes. The sequence continues at coordinate 2,504,423 of NC_081573.1, forward strand.
ACGAGAAAAGGAAGAAACTCAGATGAAATTTGGTAAGGTAATAAAATAACAAAGAAAAATCCAATATTAAAAAAGTAGATACCAGATTAACACTAACAGAACATGGAAAGTAATGCTCATTTTAACAACAAAATAAATAAAACTGGCAATGGTTTAACTATGTAAACCACTATATGCTAAAAAATTGGTTAATTTAGAAGAAAAATCCAGAAAATTCCTATAAATTGACAAGTTATAAAGATTGAATTAGGAGCCTTTGAACCAAGAAATGGGAAAACTCCTTAGACCAATTAATAAGCAAGAAAGTTGAATTTGGACTAGTACTCTCCCAAGACAGAAAAGCCCAAGAACTAGGAATCGTAATTACTATATATTTGATGGAGTCATTAAGTTCCCTAAATCAAATCCTCTGTTGCATGATTCATCTTTGCCCTCTTTTGTTCAGATTCAATATTTTCCTTTATTTTGCCTTCCATATGACAAAGTTATCTTTCTCCTTTTTCCAGCATACTCTTTATATCAAGCCTGCTTCTAATCTTGCTTACTACACTGTTCATCTGTTTGAATTTTTTTCATCTATTTGATTATTAAAAAGATTTATATATTTAAGGGGGGGATCAGAAGAGTATTAGTGGGAGCTACAGAGAGAGGGAATCACATGCAGGCATCATGCTCAGTGCACAGCTTGACGAGGCTGGATCACAGGACCCTGAGATCCAGACCTGAGCAGAAACCAAGCCTGGAACTTAAGGGAGTGAGCCACCCATGCACCAAATTATTTTTTAACTCTTATCTCTGTGGTAAAGTTCACACTATTCTTTTCTCAAGCCTTTGAGTATTCTTATGATTGCTGCCTTAAATTCTCCATCAGATAGATAATAAATGAATGAATGAATGAATGAATGAATTCTCCATCAGGCTTGATACTATCTATTTCCATTGTTTCTCTGGCCCTGGCCTTACCTGCTGGTTTTGTTTGGGATAAATTCTTTCATCTTGGCATTTTGTCTGAGTCTCTACTGTCCTCTGTCCATTAGAATAGCCAATGATGTCTCCTGCTGTATCCTTCAGGCCACTGATCTGCAGAGGTTCTCCTTGCCTGCTATGGGCAGTGTTTGGTCCCTGGCCTGAATGTAGTCAGTTTGAACTAGGTGAGCTCTGCTCTGCTTGTGAAAGGAGACCTGACGTCAACTCCACCAGGACTGTGGCCCTGCGGAATCCCTGCTCAGGAGATGTGATGTGTGCAGGGGCTGACCTTGCTGAGCCTGAGACAAGCCTCACTGAGAAGGGCAGTCCCCTCAGATCACAGGGGTTGGGGCCTGGTGCAAACAAAGCAGCCAGCCAGTGTCCTCACTGAGTGGGGCTCTGCTTTATGCTACAGGATGGGAGAGGGAAATGGTGTCATCCAACTCCCATGTTCTGGGAGCCACATGTCACTGAAAGTTTCCTCTCAGGAATGTGCTCCTAGACTACTGAATACTCTCCCCACTGTGCACCCCAGGTGTTCTCCAGGTGGCTGTTACCATGCTGTGAGCCCCCAGGTTGTTTGCCAGCATTCTCTCTAGGAGCACCCCAGTGCCCTCCTGGTTCTATCCCATCCAAACCTGCTGCCCATTAAACTCCAGGCTTTAAGATGTTCTAGTTCCAAGAACTTGTGAAATTCAGCCCCTTCCCTTTCCAAGCCAATGGCTTTGGGGAAACCTCCTTAAGCGAGTGCTCCTCTGTCATGACACCTACTGCACAACCGGGGCTCCCTGCCCTCCACAATGCTATACTCCTCTCCTCCCCAAACCATGTCTCTGTACTATCTGCCATCTTCCATGTGGCCTCTTCCCTCCTCTTACTTGGGGAGTTTGTCCTATCACTCTTCAGCCCAATTTCCAGGGCATTTAGGATGATCTGATGGTTACCTAGTAGTATTCATGATATGTGATGAATTAGGATCCTCCGGCCCCACTACCATCTCTTCTCCTGGAAAATCCTTATTGTTATAATCTGGTTGAAACGGATATGGGGAGTACTCAGTGGCTCGGTCATTAAGTGTCTGTCTTCAACTCAGGTCATGATTCCAGGGTCCTGGGATGGAGCCCCACATCAGGCTCTCTGCTCAGTGGAAAGCCTGCTTCTCCCTATCCCACATCCCCTGCTTGTGTCCCCTCTCTCATGGGTTCTGTCAAATAAATAAATAATATCTTTAAAAAAAACAAAAAACAAAAACTATATGGACTTCTGAAGATGGTACACAAACCCAAAACATACAAATTAGGTCTGTTTCTATACAACAAAGAACAACTCCCAAAACACAGACATCATACATTGAGAGCAACAACAATCCCATGACAGACACACAAGAAAATGTTTCTAATTTAACATAATGGTAGAGGTCAAAGCCGAAATGATGAAAAGTATAAAATTCTGTGCAGGAATCAAAAGGAATAATTGGAAACATATCCAGGTTCTTTCACTGGAATACTTGAAACACAATAAAACTTGATGTGATCTACAGATCAATGTAATCTTAACCAAAATTACAATGTTATTTTTGCAGAAAGATAAAAATCCACCCTAACTTTACATGGATGTCATGGGATAACCCATACCCAAAATAATCTGGGAAATGAACAGTGTATGACTAGAAACTGAAGATCTTATTAAAATTTATATTCTGGGGGTGCCTGGGTGGCTCAGTGGGTTGAAGCCTCTGCCTTCAGCTCGGGTCATGACCTCAAGGTCCTGGGATGGAGCTCCACATTGGGCTCTCTGCTCAGCAGGGAGCCTGCTTCCTTTCCTCTCTCTCTCTGCCTGCTTCTCTGCCTGCTTTTGATCTCTGTCTGTCAAGTATATAAATTTTTTTTAAATTTATATTCTGGGGTGCCTGGGTGGCTCAGTGGGTTAAGCCGCTGCCTTCGGCTCAGGTCATGATCTCAGGGTCCTGGGATCAAGTCCTGAATCAGGCACTCTGCTCTGCGGGGAGCCTGCTTCCTCCTCTCTCTCTCTCTCTGCCTGCTGTCTGCCTACTTGTGATCTCTGTCTGTCAAATAAATAAATAAAATCTTTTAAAAAAAATTTATATTCTGATTTGAATATTTGGGTGGGGTCTGAGTTTCTACATTTCACAAGTTTGCAACTGATGTCCTGCCTTGACAATGTATGCTCCCCACAGAATTCCCGGACTGAATCACAAATGAAGAGTTTCAAAAGGTTCCTAAACAGTAGAAGATGAGGAACATGAAGTCCCTCCCTCCCTTCACTCTTCATTCAAGCCAACACTACCCCTGCATGACTTGACCAGGCAATCTTCTCTAGAACCCCTTTTCTTTATGGTTCTTCAAACCACCCAAGCCAACCTATTCATCAAAATAGCTCCCTCTTTCATGAGAAATGCAGGTGCCATCTACTTTTTTTTTTTTTTTTTTTTTAAGATTTTATTTATTTACTTGACAGAGATCACAAGGAGGCAGAGAGGCAGGCAGAGAGAGAGGAGGAATCAGACTCCCTGCTGAGCAGAGAGCCCGATGCAAGGCTGGATCCCAGGACCCTGGGATCATGACCTGAGCCAAAAGCAGAGGCCTTAACCCACTGAGCCACCCGAGTGCTCTGCCATCTACTTCTTGTTGCAAGGTTGGATTTCATTCATAGCTTGGACCTCACTGAATCCATGGCGTTTATAAATATCACATTTTCTATGCATTTTTATTAATTCCCATGGCTTCAGGCTACAAGATCACTTCTTTTTTTTTAATTTTTTTTTAAGATTTTCTTTATTCATTTGACAGAGAGAGATCACAAGTAGGCAGAGAGGCAGGCAGAGAGAGAGGAAGGGAAGCAGGCTCCCCGCCGAGCAGAGAGCCCAATGCGGGACTCGATCCCAGGACCCTGAGATCATGACCTGAGCCGAAGGCTGCAGCTTAACCCACTGAGCCACCCAGGCACCCCTACAAGATCACTTGTTTCAACTTAGACTTCCTCCTGAAAACTTACTTTGCCTAAAATGAGCACAAATATAAAATCTGGTTGTACTTTTTGGCCTTCCCAAAACAATCACTTATTTAAGAAAGCCTTCATGAGACCTGTGGCCATTATTACACACTCTTTAATGGTGAGACATGAGAGAGAGCGCACTGAAGGGAAATGGACTGAAGAGGCTCTCACAGAAATGACTGTTTTCCATGTATCCCCTGGGTTGCTCAGCCTATGAGGACCACAGGCTCTTCTTGGTCTTCCAGTTCACTTCACTTTTTTCCTCTGCTGATGGACTCTTCTCTTTCCCCTGTCCTCTCTCTTCTAAAACAAGGAACCTTAATCTCCTCTGTGGTACAGATCAATTTGGTTTCCTAGGACTTTATCCTACTATGAAGACTTAGGATTGGCTTGTTTTGAAGAGTAAGTTAGTTTTCTTTCTTATTTTTTTTAAAGATTGTATTTATTTATTTGACAGAGAGATTGGAAACAAGAAGGGGCAGTGGGAGAGGGAGAAGTAGGCTCCCCACTGAGAAGGGAAGCCTGGTGCAGGGCTCAATCCCAGGACCCTGGCACCAGGATCTGAGCTGAAGGCAGAGGCTTAACCCACTGAGCGACCCAGGTGTTCCTACCTGAAACTTCTTAAGACAGTAGTTTAACCTATATACATAAATGCTTCTCAGTATATATCTTGCTTTATCTGTTATTAAAGTATACTTGACAGACAATATGACATGTACAACATGGGGATTTGACAACTCAATAGGTTCATCTATGCTCACCATAAGTAGCTACCATCTGGCACCATAAAATGCTGTTATATCATTAAATGAGTTCCCTATATTCTGTTATCCCCATGACTCATTATTCCATAACTGAAAGACTGTGCTTCCCATTCCCATTTCTTCATGTTGCCCATCATCCTCCTCCATTTCACACTGGTAACAATCAGGTTATTCCTTGTATTTATGTGTTTGTTGCTCCTTTTTTCATAGTGTCTTCTCATTTGTGATAACAAAGTTTGACCCAGAAGGTATTATGCAATGCGAACTAAGTCAGATATTCAAAGACAAATCCCATACATATTCACTTATGTGTATAATCAAAACAAACAGAAACAGACCTATGAACATGTAAATGAACAAACAGAAACAGACCTATGAACATCTATTTTGTTTTGAATAAAGTCCACGGATAATCTCAATAAATATAAAAATTCCAAGATGACATGCATTCTATACTGTAGCCCATTGGTCCATAACAGTGTTCCAATACGGGCAGAAGACAAGAGGTTCCCAGGTCAAGATCCAAGTGTCTTATGGCTCATGACACAGCAAACATCATAAACATCTTCATCACACTAATTCCGCTGGCCATCCGCCCACCCCCAACTCAAACAGGGACACACTGCACATGCGGTGGGTTTGTGTTGGACACTCTGAGCATAGGAAACCCCCGTATCTTCAAGGAACATCCAATGTATCTACCTGGTCCTTTCACAGAAAGAAACATGTTTTCCTGAACAAAGAACTCATCTGTCTTCTACCCGAGAGCCAGATGCACTCACTATATTCCCAAGCTTTTTTATAAACAAATATGAGTGGAATGACAAGTATAACTAAAACATCAATCAAGGAAATGCTCCTGCAGACCACAAAGTCACCATATGACTTCAAGGAATAGTGACAATACTGTAGAAGGCACATGTACAAATGTATGATTTGGTGCAGGTATCCACAACAGTAACCAAACATTTTCCTTCATGATCTTTTGCTGCTCACTTGGCAGTGATATATAGTCATGTGCAGGGTAGATTACAAAGTCAATGTACCTGGAAGGTTTGACTTTAAGATGCTTCCAACCATCAGCCATAGGGCCACTTGTGAAAGTCTGGAAGATACCCAAGGTGCACACTGTGCCACCATAGACACATCCCTGGCCACTCTGTCAACCTAACAAATATGCGTGTATCCAAAATCACGCCAGAAATCTTTTACCCAAATTCTGTCAGTGTGGGTGGGGCTCCATTACAGACAATGTGGAAATAGGTGCTCATTGATCTGAGCACATAGGCCCATGGAAGATCTTTGACATCACAACTAACATTGGGTGTATGGTCCTGGGAGACTGCTAACACCACTAGAGGAGGCAGACCCAGAGATAAATCAACAGAGAAGTCTGATAAAAGATCATGGCCACAGGAATCCATATCAATAAATGACTTCTGTAGGGATGCCTGGAAGGCTCTGTCAATTAAGCTTCTGCCTAAAAACTGGGTCCTGATCCAGTGTCCTGGGATAGATCCCTGGCCTGGGGCTCCCTGCTCCATGGGGAGTCTGCTTGTCTCTCTGCCTCTGGCCTTCCCTTGAACTTATATTAATTCTTCCTCTCTCTAATAAATAAATAAAAAAAAATCTTTTAAAAAAATGATCTAGGGGCACCTGGGTGACTCAGTGGGTTAAGCCTCTGCCTTGAGCTCAGATCATGGTTTCAGTGTCCTGGGATCAACCCCCCACACACACACATTTAGCACTCTGCTCAGCAGGGAACCTGCTTCCCTGCACCCCCCCCCCGCCCCCACCTGCTTGTGATCTCTGTCAAATAAATAAATAAAATCTTAAAAAAAAACAAAAAAGATTTGTGTAGGTAAATGAAAAGAAAGCATAATAAAACTTTTTCAGAATACATTTTGATTTGTTAGCCATATTCACAAAAAATATATAAAACCTCAGTCACTAAAGAAACCACAGAGCATCTTAATTTATATTTCTGACTAAAAATATCTTTTAAAGATTTTATTTATTTATTTGACAGAGAGAGATATAGCAAGAGAGGGAACACAAGCACGGGGAGTGTGAGAGGGAGAAGTGGGCTTCCCGTTGAGCACAGAGACCGATGCAGGGCTCCATCCCAGGACCCTGGGATCATGACCTGAGCCAAAGCAGACACTTAACAGGTAAGCCACCCAGGCACCCCCTGACTAAATTTTTAACACAATGATATATTTAGAAAAACACGTAGGATTCTGTCTCTGTGGTGTTGGTATAAGAAAAAATTTTTAAGACCAAGGGAAAGAAACAACAAACTACCCATAAAGGGTGAAATGAAGAATGAGATTACAATATCATTAAGAAATTCTCTGCATCGGGATGCCTGGGTGGCTCAGTTGGTTGGACGACTGTCTTCGGCTCAGGTCATGATCCCGGAGTTCCGGGATCGAGTCCCGCATCGGGCTCCCAGCTCCACGGGGAGTCTGCTTCTCCCTCTGACTTTCTCCTTGCTCATGCTCTCTCTCACTGTCTCTCTCTCAAATAAATAAATAAAATCTTTAAAAAAAAAAAAAAAAAGAAATTCTCTGCATCACAAGCTCAAAATAGAAATAGAGTGAGAGAGGAGACAAAGGACTCGTCCTCACGATATGTACAGAACTACAATGATCCAAGAAAAAGGTATCATAACAGAAAAAAATGGGCACAAGAACTCACTAGACACTTTGAAAAAGAGATTATCCAACAGTTAGAGTCCAACTCCATACTAAAGGAGAAATAATGCCAGCAAAAAAGCAAATAAAACCGGGGTTTAGTAACATCATGTATGACCCAGGAGCCCAACATCAAAATCACATAAGCCACTAAAATGTGAAAAGTATGTGGTTGAGCACGAAATCCCATGCACTGCTGGTAGATGGGAAAATGGGCACAAGTTGTTTGAGGGAGAATTTGGTAGTTCAAGCTGAAGATATCTAACCCTATTTATGAACAATTCAATCCCACATAAAGAGCCAGCAGACATGTGAGCATGTTCCACTAAAAGACAAGTTAGATTTTGGGATGCCTGGGTGGCTCAGTAGGTTAAAGCCTTTGCCTTCAGCTCAGGTCATGATCCCAGGGTCCTAGGATGGAGTCCCACATCGGGCTCTCTGCTCAGCGGGGAGCCTGCTTCCTCCTCTCTCTCTCTCTCTGCCTGCCTTTCTGCCTACTTGTGATCTCTATCTGTCAAATAAATAAATAAAAATCTTTAAAAAAAAAAAAAAAGACAAGTTAGATTTTACATGCCAGTACTAGTCATGACAGTCCCGCACTGAGAACCAACCTCTCCCATTAACAGTAGAATGATGCAATCACTTGGTATTCACAAAAAGGAATGGGATGATCCATTCTTCTTCTTCTTTTTAAAGATTTTATTTTTTTGTGAGAGAGAGAGAGAGAGCACACAGTGAGGGGTGTGCAGTCTGAGCAGGCAGAGGGAGAAGCAGACTCCCCACTGATCAGAGAGCCCAATTTTGGGCTCAATCCCAGGACCCTGAGATCATGACCTGAGCCAAAGGCAGAAGTTTTAACCCACTGAGCACCCAGGCACCTGAAGAATAGTTTTCTAACTTCAACTGAAACCTTGCCTTGGCCTCTTGGGCCAACTTAATAGTCCTTAAACTTCTGCGTGCACCTTTCCATGAATGATGGACTAAACCCTTCTTTGTACATCTGTACATCACACATTGTTTCCAAGGACTGGTAATCCCACCTTCTGGCACAGACACCCCTGGGGATCCATAAGCAACCTCCACACCCCTGTGTAATGACCGTAGGAGGCACAGGAAGTCTGCAGGTGATCAGAACTGTTTCAGACTGCCCTGCTTTCCTCCTATTGATTCACTATCCTCAAGCTCCTTTAAACTCTGAAGGCCTGGCAAAGTCCTTGGAGTTGATTTTTGAACATGAATCTTTCTTCTTTCCAAATGGCTCATCTCCTGAATAATGTAGATATTCCATTCCCATCAAAACCCATGCTCTATGCATTGGCTTTTCAAGGGAATGGCAGCCAGCTTGGGTTTCTGGATAACAAAATTGTTGGATCCTTCAGCACAGTGATCAGGAAGAACTTCTGTGATGATTTATGGTGCAACTTAGTAAGTTTATTGATGTAGCACGTGGTTGGGACTTCTGCTCAGAAAGAGCTACACATTTTTTTTCCTTTTTTAAATATTTGATTATTTTATTTGAGAGAGAGAGGCACTTGTGGTGGGATGTAGTGATGGGCAGAGTAAGAGAGAGAACCCACCCAAGTCACCACTGTGTAGGGAGCCCACTGTAGGGCTGTGCTGGGAACCTGACATCATGACCTGAGCCAAAGTGAGACCCTTAACTGACTGATCCCCCAGAACCCCTAAGAGCTACACTTTTCATGTTTGAAGGGGGTGGTTGTATGCTTAGCACACTGAAGGAGGTGGGCTCTTGCACACAGTAATAAAGTATAAATGTTTCCACCAATTTCTTTATACTGTTTGAAATATTATTATTTTTTTTTAAAGATTTTTATTTATTTATTTGACAGAGAGAAATCACAAGTAGTCGGAGAAGCAGGCAGAGAGAGAGAGGGAAGCAGGCTCCCTGCCCAGCAGAGAGCCCGATGCGGGACTCGATCCCAGGACCCTGGGATCATGACCTGAGCCGAAGGCAGCGGCTTAACCCACTGAGCCACCCAGGCGCCCCGAAATATTATTATTTTTAAATTATTTATTTGACAGAGACAGACACAGGGAGAGGGGGAATACAAGCAGGGGGAGGTGGATAGGGAGAAGCAGGTTTCTGGCTGAGCAGAGAGCCCGATGCAATGCTAATGACCTCAGCCTAAAGCAAAGACTTAATGACAGAGCCACCCACGTGCCCCTAGAACTATACCCATTATGGTGCTGAGGAAAGGGAGGCAGGTGCCGCACAGCAGCTTCCCTGAAGGATCATCAATCACACTGGATCTGACCTTGACTCAGGTTATCTACCTGGGAAATGAGGGAGCAACCACAGCACATGCCTTGCTGATCCAACCTATTCCACTGCCCAGAAGGTTTCTTCATCTCAAACATCTATTCTACTGTGTGACATCTTAAAGCTGCCCACAGGATTGCATCATCCAACCCCTCCTCCATCCCTTGTCATGGATCTAGGCCGGGGACCTACAGTAATCACTGACATCCAACAGCATTAGTCCCAGGTAGACCACAGGAGATCCATCAAATCGTCAAAATAAATCAGGACTTCCCTACTCCTGAGAAACCCACATCTGCCATTTCTTGTCCCCATTACATGTATTCATGTGCCTTTGCAGTGACTAAAAGGAGCCACCTCTGGGTCCCTCCCCACACGGGAAAGAGTTCCTCACATTTCTTTTTAATAGGTCTTGTCTTTTTCTCTAAGGATGGTGCCTTCCTCAAATTTTACTCAGATTCACATCCCACATCCATGCTAAACGTCTTAATACCCACCAGCTTTCCATCTGTCTAATCTCAATGAAGCATTTTCTGAAGACACTCTCTCTACAGGCAAAAAAGAACGGTTGTGGTTCCTATGTAGAGAGGAAGAAAAATGAGGGTGAATACAACTGGAGATCTGGAGATAAGTAGGTCATAAAACAAACAGAAGTTCTTTCTCCACAACTAGGGAGTCACTTGGGCAATTCAGGACAGTTGTCCTCCTCTACATGATAATTTTTTTTTTAAGATTTTATTTATTTGTCTCACAGACATAAATCCCAAGTAGGCAGAGAGGCAGGCAGAGAGGCAGAAGCAGGCTCCCCACTGAACAGAGAGCCCAATGTGGGGCTCAATCTCAGGACCCTGGGATCATGACCTGAGCTGAAGGCAGAGGCTTTAACCCACTGAGCCACTCAGGTGCCCCTACATGCTAATATTTCATCTTAAATATTTTCCGTCTCTCCTGGGTTACCACATGACTCCTATTGGGACCGATTTCTCTCTTATGGGGATCTTTTTTTTTTTTTTAAAGATTTTATTTATTTATTTGACAGAGAGATCACAAATAGGCAGAGAAACAGACAGAGAGAGAGATGAGGAGAAGCAGGCTCCCTGCTGAGCAGAGAGCCCTATGCGGGACAGGATCCCAGGCCCCTGGGATCATGACCCGAGCCGAAGGCAGAGGCTTAACCCACTGAGCCACCCAGGCGCCCCTCTCTTATGGGGTATCTATGACACACATAGCATGGCATGGTTCAGTGCTATAGAGTCCCAAGTCTAAGTCGAAAATATGCCATTTTGACTGAAACAGATTTAGGGAATGCCTGGGGGAGGAGTCTTCTCCTCTATGGGACATGGGAGGGAAAGAATTGGAAGAAAGGAGAGATGGTGGCTCACAAGGTCGGAGTGCGTATGTCTTATCACACCTCCTCCTAACTTGTGACCCTACAGAGTGCTGACTGGAGAATGCACTATTGAGAAGGGTTCTTGGCAGTGCAAGGTCTCTGCAAAACTACTGGCTACACAAAATCAATGCCCAGTAGCAACATCATGGAGTACGTGAGCTAAAACATCAACATCTCTCTGTTATATACCTTGGTAATACACCCACAGTAGTATCATCGTATTCACAAAGAGGAGAAAATCACAGCATAGACTAGGGGAAAACATAATCACATATCCCTTAAACCTTCAGACCACTGGGAAAATGGATTCCTAGGTATATTGTTTTACTCCAGTATCAAACAGGGTGTTGACTTGATCAGCACCCTACAACCCTCAATGAGACAGACGAACACTAGACGTAGGATAACACATAATTCATGACACACCCATATCCATGTTAAAAACGGGTTTTATTAATGAAAATATATTATATTCTGGAGCCATACTCTGTAACAATTGCACTTAGCATGATACATTGGTAGTTTAGTGGACGGCAACCTCTTTTTCCTTAAAGAATAATCAGGAAAATCTTGTATTTCTAATATTGAGGAAGTTCTTTGGTTTCAATACATGCAGAAGTGTGAGCTCTGAACACCTATCCCATGGAATCTTACATCAGTGTTATAACCGTAAGCACCATTTCCACTGAGATGTACTTCAGATGTTGTATATCATACGTTCCTCTTCCATGGAAAATTAGGTACGCTTGCCTCCCACTTAATGGAGCAGGACATCTAATATCTCTGATGTACCAGCAATCAACCACATGGTCTTACACACCCATGAGAAAGAGAGGAATTTTTGGGACTGATTTCAGAGGAAAACAGATTATAATATAGTCAGTCACAAATCTCAAATGTGGTCAATGTAAGAATGAAAATATACTATAATCCCTTATAATATGTGAAAGTCCACCCTCTAAATCTGTTCAACAGAATACCACATGCATTTTCTAAGTGTTTGATTTTTCCTTATAATCACTATGTTCATACAGAATAATGTGAGTAAATAATATATTCCATTGGCTTGATTTCTTTTACATATATTGGCATTTGATATTCAAATAATTAGTTTTCTAAACAATGCTAACTTTCAATTAACTTTCCTTAATGCTCTCTCTTGTGTTTGCTCCAATGTATACTGAATTGAGGGTCTTCCCACATTCACTATGTTGCAAGGGTTTGAATCTAGTATGCGTTTTGAGATACTGAGGAAGGACTGAATTCCAGTTAAATGCTTGGCCACGTCCCTTACATTTCAAACATTTACTCCTATATGGTAAGTATGATTTTAGTTAAGTTTTGGTTCCAGTGAGAGGTCAGGCACGTTTTAAAAATACATATATTAGGGGTGCCTGGGTGGCTCAGTGGGTTAAAGCCCCTACCTTCGGCTCAGGTCATGATCCCAGGGTCCTGGGATTGAGCACCGTGACAGGCTCTCTGCCTAGCAGGGTGCGTGCTTCCCTTCCTCTCTCTCTGTCTGCCTCTCTGCCTACTTGTGATCTCTGTCAAATAAATAAAATCTTTAAAAAAAATTTTTAAATTTTATTTGACAGAGATTTTTAAAATTTAAAAAAAATTTTTAAAATTCTTTTTTTTTTT